>NW_015112641.1:156708-175179 GCF_001443285.1 Poecilia latipinna | reverse complement strand
TTCTCTCTGATTATTTTAAATTGAATAAACACCGGTGGTGGTGCATCATAAGTAGAAAAAAAAAGGAAATTTCTGCCAAAAACCTCAGAAATCTTGAGGTTAATCTCAGAATTCTTTTAGAAAAAAAAAGTTTCTTCTAGCTAATTTTCAACTTTTCACGTTCAGACATTTCTTTTTTCCGAGAAAATTTCTGAGATTAATCTCAATATTTCCAAGTTTTTTTTGGCAGAAATGTACTCTTTCCTTCTGAGTTTTATAATTATTTACAATCAATTTTACAACACTTATACACACACTTTTTAAAAAAAATATACACATGTATATATCACATAAATTACTTTATTATTTATTTGTGTATTCAATTTCTTAATCGGGGACCTAAGTCTGAATTTCGTACCTCAAACAAGCAAAGGTGGTACGACAATAAAAAAATCCTTGAATCCTTACAAAATATTGAATACAATTCACTCCTAAAAGTTTATTTTTTACAATAGTGAAGCGCATCAAATCTCAATTCCACATTTCCTGACACCCACACAAAATTCTTTACAGGAACTGTAGTTAATGCTAATTAAAAGAACATTTGCTACCGGTTTTCTTTCTTTTTATTAGCTTCCTTTTGATCTTGAGACAATACTGTCTGCCCCGAATAACTTTAAAATCGACCCATAGATGCATGGTCACTTGATTAAACAAATAAAAGTTTCAAGAGGATCAATGTTTTTCTCTTGCAGCTCCTAAGATATGGATTGAGCTTAATTATCACTGGTTTTATAAATAAAACTGGTTTTGGACATTTCAAATTAAGATTAAATTCCAAATAAACAGCAGCACACAGTAATGGCTGTGAAGCCAATTCATTTTCTAACTGATTTGGTTCAGCTGCTAATATTTTAACACAAGTGCAAATTTCTAAAAAAAAAATTCTTAAAACGCTGCCAATTTTTTTAAAATTGATTTGTCCCAGTGTGAAAGAATTTTTATAAAAAAAATCAGATTTGCAACTAAATGTTTAGAATAATATCTTTCTAAATAATGAAAGATTAAAATTTTTTAAAATGATATTCATGCTGTGTAAATTGCGGTGCAGGTTGACTAAATTAGAAACAATAACAGACTCAGGCCAGCTGACTTCTGAATTTTATTGACAGAAATGTAAAATAACTTTAGGAAGAGTTGAGATTTTGACCTAAAAAAAGAAAAGTGAGGCACTATATATGGAGTGTGAACATGGATGATGAGGGCAATCGGATAGCAACAAAACGGATCCAACTTAAACTTGGCACAGTGAGTTACACATGTCAAACAGCAAACACTCAGGCCTTCCCCTTAAAAACAGATTTATCAGTTTGATCTCTTTTTAATTTAAATTCCCAATGTTGGAAAGGCTTCTAATATATCTTCTGATTTTTATATATTTACATATGAACACAAAAATAAATAAAAGAAAGAAACATGGAAATAAATCCTCTCTAGAAAGATCATAATTTGTGCTTTTGTAAATTATTTCTGAGCAGCTGCAATCAGTGTGAAACTAAATAAAATCCACCACTGATATGGACTCTGTGCAAACTTTATCTCTGCATAATGATGAAGCAATGTTTCACTTGAAAAGTTAACCTTAAAAAAATAATTAAACAGTTTTTATGGTGCAGTTTAAGCAAGTGTTTAAACTGCTGAAAATTTGATTGTTTCCTTTCACTACTGCTGCCACCTGCTGGCCAACAGGAGAGTTAACACTTTTCAAGCCTTGAAAGTCAACAGGGAGATTATTTTATATCTGCAAAGCAATAGCAATTTCGAAATGAACCAAAATTAAAGGCGTTATTTTTTTATTTTCTAAATGTTTCAATTTTTCAAAAAGTTTCAAAATCTTTTTTTTTTTTAACAGTGTTCTTTTTAACACCTTATAAAGTTCACAAAGACAACAGTTAAATTAAGACGCTTACATTGTGCACACAATTTAATCTGGATAGTTTGTATGACAATCAGCTCAGACATTTCATAATTTCATAGATGGATGTGACTGGGATGTGTTCAGTCATAAACCAGACCAGCCATCATGAACGTTACCACGGAAACGAACGACAACTCACATAATACTGCAAAATCCTTCTTTGCTACAACAAAATAAGCCAACCTTGAAATACTTTAGATATAAATTAGATTTTTTTAGTCAGAAATGGGCTGTAATTGCTGCTTTCAACCATATGAAGACAAAGTCTTTGATGTGATTATTGATTTGGCTTAAATTTCCATAGATTAATGCATCTGTCAGAGAGCTTGTGATTGTCTAAAACAAGTGAAATAACCACAGTATTTCACAAAGTAAGAAACATTGCTCAATCATATGCAGATTTTATAAACATCTCATCAACCAGAGTGCAGCTCTCTGTAGTAGTAAATGCACATATCGGCTCGCTAAGCTTCACGCGAACCAGTTTGTTTTTTGTTTTTTTTTAGTGGTATTCATCCACTGCTATGTCTGAGCAGAAACATTAAGAGGGATAAATTCACTTCACAGCAGAGGGAGAGTCGGTCAGGTGCATCGTCACAAACAAACATCGTTAACATTTAAACAACATTTAAACACGACTCTCTTTCTCAACATTCATCCACCTGGTTGCTCTGTTCCTGGCACTGCTGGCTGGTTCCTGCTGCCTCCCTTTTCTTCATGCTTTCCGATAAAATGTTATTAACCCGTCATGTTTCATCTCCCGCATGTTATTGTGCGTTTGCTCAGCTGCCCTTCAGGACTTGAGCCCCATGCGAGCCATGAGCTGCTCGTAGACAGTCCAAGCCATGGCGGCCATCAGAGTGCGCCGGAGAGATCTCGGCACTGCTCCGCGGAAAAAACCCGACATGCCCTTCTCCTGAGGAAAAAAGGAAAAAACAAGAGTTATTGTAAAAGTCATTTAAAAGAGCCTGATCTATAAGTATTGGAAAGTCAGAACTTAAAAAGATTATAGTCTGCCTGTTTACTGTTTTTGAAAGTAGAGAAGTAATTTTAAAATCCAAGAAGAGCTTTGTGAAGTAGAGCCAATAAAAAGAGGAAGTGCTTCCATAAATGGATGATGATATCACCAACTAAATACAGAGGTAGATAAAATGGTTTCTTGAGAGGTGTGACTACTACACAAAATCTTACCAAGTATTTTTGATCTACTTTCAGGCGCAAATGTCTTAGTACGCTTGAAATAAGACAAAACTAACTTTCAAGTAACTTTTCAGAAAGATATAAGAACTTGTTTTAAGTCAATAATTTATTAAAATGTACTAGTTCTACTGACAGATTATTTAACTTTTAACATAGTTCCCATGTTATAAGTGAAATGTACTACAGGTTCACGGCTGAAAAATGTATCACGATACAACATCAATCGATATAATTATTAATTAGCTTTTTGTTTTAAATATCTGAAATAACCTTTATCCTCAGTTTTCACTCTGCTCCGTTGTTTTTTTTAAGCACAGTGGTGGAACCTTAAACTGCTGCTGTGGCAGTTACTCAACAGGTTGTTGCTAGGCAACCGGAGAGCGAGTGAGTTGCTAGGTAACCAAAGAACAAGTGGGTTAGTTGATTCTACTAACCTTGCTTAGTTCGCCGTGAGAGGTTGAACAGTTAAAGGTTTTCCTCTGCCTACATTTCCCAGAATATTCTATTCTATCATAAGTATTATCTATTATCTATTGGTATTGATCACGTGTATTGTATAGTGTTATCGATTTATTGTCCAGCCTTATTGCAAGTAATAAAGAGCTGAAACTGAGTTTCCTGTTTCAGACAGAAACGCACCGTGTAGATGTAGCGAACAGCGTCTGCTGTCCTCCAGTGGGACGGGCTGACTTGGATGTGAGTCTTCACCACATCTGCAGGCTGCGTGGCCACAGAAGCCATGACGCCTGCTACCACTCCACAGCTGAAGTTCACCAGCGGTGCGTACGGCGCTGATGTCACTTCTGACGAAGAAGATACCAAATATAAGAATTCAGCTTTCAAGACTTTATTTTTTCTTCTCTTTCTGTAGTTTGTTTATGTTGACTTGCTGCCGTCTTCACCTTGCGGCAGCGCTCGCTTGGCCTGGCTGTAAAACATGACGTAGATGCCGGAGAAGGGAGCGTCTCGCAGCAGCGTGGCGGTCAGCCCCGAGAACAGAGCTCTGACTCCCTCCGTCTCATACATGCTCCTCAGAGCTCCAGGCACGCTCGCATAGTTGTAATATCCGCTCTGTAACAACAACGACAAACCCAGCATTAAGGGATCTCCATTTTCTGTACTGCTACTTTAGATTCAAGTAAAAATACGGTGCCTGTGCATGTTTTTGTTGCAGTGTAATTTAATCCCAACTTATTTTTTTAAAGAATGAGGTTTGACTATTTATAAAATTAAAATGTATGTGTATCATAACTTGATGTTAAAATTCCTAAGAGTGCTCATGATCAGAGTTAGAACATGAATATATAGATTAAGGTATAAACAGTGAATAATGGTGTCAATGCATTAGCATATATCTAAGAAGAAATAATACAACGAGGGCTGCAACTAACAATTATTTTAGTTATTGATTATTCTACAATTAATGGATGACAAAAAAATCCACATTCTGCTGATTTTTCATTTAACAACTTAAGCTTATTCCACACAATAGCAGAAATACATTAAAAATATAAAACAAATTATTCAATTCCTTTTTTAAATAAGAAAACAAACCATATTGTCTAAAATACCCCAGCACAGCATTTCTTCACTATACTCTATTATTTGTAGCAAAGCTCAGCTTTTTCTGCTTGACTTATCAACACCGTTTTTTAAATTACTTATTACTAACAGGATGCCATGTTTGTTTTATAGAATTTGAACTGGGTGAAGTTAAAACTAAGCCACTTGAAGATTTTTGAGTAGAAAAACTCTACTTTATGTTCACTTTTTATTCTCACATTAATATAAGAAAACTAACCCAGGAGTTTAAAGATAAAATTAAAAAGGAGATCTGTCCTCGGCTCCAGTAGGAGGCAGTTTTGCAAAACTACAGTCACTATTTTCAGTGGTGACAGCAGAACGAACAGGTACAGAGGAAGCAGTTTTACTCATTTAGGACTGAAAAAGACCATCTGAGATGATCTGCCGGAGGGCACAGATTAACAGCTGCGCACCTCAAAGCGCGTCTTGATGACAGTGAACGGCAGCATGCAGACCCCCGCCACGGTTCTGGCACCGGCTCCAAGTAGAACGGCCTCGCCAGCGTTCGGCGCCCGGTCTTGGAAGAAGTGCTGCTTCAGGGAGTAGAAAGTGCTGAAGTAGATCCCCACCCCGGGAATACAGCGAACAAATGACTGCAAAGTCAGAAATAACAGCAGTTAAAATGAATCACGCTAATAAATGTCACTTATGGCTGTAACTTTTCGATGCCTCCCTGCTCAAACGCACCTGACTTCTAAAGAAATAACTGGCTACCAGGCCTCTCAGTGACCTGGTGAGGAGGTAATTCTATGGGGGACTTTTCTGCCAGAGAACACACATTTTCAGTTTGAAAATGTCTTTCTTCTGAAAACTTCTGCTCTCTTTCAAATATTCACTGAGCTCTCTCAAACCTTTATCCTCACACTAAAAACTTGTCTCTGTTCGGATCAAATCTCCGCTTGAAAACCTCTGCTCGCTTGCGAATCATTTTCTGCTTGCGCTTGCAACAGAAAAGTACCGTTGCCTGGCAACCTCTCAGCCAATAGAATGAAAGTGTTGCACTGGGTGTGTTTGTTCCCTTCTAGTGGGTTAAAAATAAGAAAACCAGTTGCGTACCGGTGAAACTCCTTTCCACAGACTGAAGAAATTCTCCGTCCTGATGACCTGAATGAAAACCCGGAACATTCCCACCTTGGGCGTCCTGCAAGAATTAAATTGAAGAATTATTACCAGAGGCATCTTGAAATGGACAAATACACTTATCTACATTTAAACACACTAAAACTATAAATTTGAAATGTGTTTTTGAAATTTTTATAAAGCAAACTGACAGATATTGTGTACTTCTGAACATTAGTCTGAACAGAACATGTGAAATGATAATGACAGTATTTTGCTGTGAGGGAAAATTCAGAGCAATCCAGGAATAAAACATATTAGAAAGCGCCAAAGACTTTAGACTGGGGCAGAAAAAAAACTGATGTTCACAGACACTTTGTATCTGTGCTTGAGATGTTTTAGCAAGAGGAACAGGACAGGATTTCAAACTCTAGAAGAGCAAAGCAAATAGAAAGATAAGATAAAACGCTTAAAGCTGTAATTGCATCAAAAGTGATTTGGTTATAAATCTGCTTCCCAGATTTTAAACTGTAAAATATGTTAAAAACCAGGAATATTTTTCCTTCAAAATCACGGTTAGCCACCACTGTCTGCACATAAAATGAGGTGAAGTTGAAACATGATGTAAAAGTTCAAGGGGTGAACTCTAACATGAAACAATTATGACTGAGGTTTTTTTTTATGTTTAGAAACAACCACCACAAAATATTAGCAGGTTGATGCTGCCACTTGTAAAACCATTTAAATTTAAAATCAAATACTCCCAGCACCCGGCTGTGACAATTGCAGTTCCAAAGGCTAACACCATTATGTGTTGCTGGTGTAACTAATTCCTCTATATGGGTCATGAAAACCGACTCAGGCTGCCTCTGATGCCGGAGTTCATCTTCATTCTTGAAGACTTCTTGTTAAAGACACGCTTCACCAGAAGGATGCCGATTGTCTGATGGCATCCAGCTGGAAATATTTCATGTTAGTCACACATGAAACGTGTGTGTGTGTGCATGCACCCTGGCTTGGCGTTGTTCTGCAGTGTCTGCAGCCGTGTTTTGACCAGATCCAGGGGCTGGAAAAGCAGCGTGGAGCAGGTGCCGCTGAGGGAGCCGCACATGAAGGCTTTCAGAGCGGGGTGAGCCTGAGGAGAAAGACGGAGAGGAAAGGGGCAGAGAGGCGGACATGAGAGGGGACCGAAATGGCGGACACAAAGCACATTGGGTGGACAAGGACAATGAGATGGGAAGAACGTACAGAAATAGTAATTACAGAAGATGGAGGGAAAAACGGGAGAGTGGAATAAAATATAAAGGATTAGAAAAGAACACACAGCTTATTAAGATTTTAGTTGTTTCTGGAAACGAGAAATCACAATTACATAAGAAATCAACAAACCCATTTCTCAAAAATGTAAGAATAACCTCAGTTATTTATATTTTACTTTAATCCAAACATGCTGCAGTGACATTTTGTTTGCGTATTTGAAAAAACAAGCCTGTGGCACAAAGGCAGAGGCCAGGTTCACACACAGTGGAGATGATGGAGATGCACAGAGACAGCTTCCACACACACACGCACATACGGATGCACACGCACAAGCACACACACACACACACGCACGCACGCACGCACGCACGCACGCACGCACGCACGCACGCAGCCATGTTTTCAAGCCTCCTGATGAAACCCTAACCTCACTGAGACCCTAGATGGTGGGGTCTCTCTCCATCAGATAGTAAGTATTCTCACCATGAAACTAAATGAACACATTAAGGTTGCTGCAACATGTGAAACACCGGCTACAGATAAAAACACACGCTGCAGCTGAAGAGTCAAATTGAAGTTGGATTTCATCTGATCATACACGCAAGCAGTAATTTCAGCTCCGTCTGAAGGCAAACTGTAACTGGAAAAGCTCCACACTTGACAGCGACGTAAACAAATCAAACAGTGAGCCGTCTGAAACACACAAGACAACAAAATCGCTTTTTAAAAAACACAAGTGCTACTTCAAAATGCAAATTAAGCTCCTACCTTCCCCAGACCGCCTGGGGTTCGGCTCTGAGAATTCTGCTTTTCCTGCATTTTGCCCTCTTTCACCTCCCTCTCATCTCCCGGCTATAAACGGGGTGACGCCAAATAAACCTGCATCTCTCCTGCAAACCTTTCGTCCCTCGCTTTCCAACGACAAAACGCTCTCCGGCGCTTCTTGTCCTCTCTCCCCACCCCCCGTTTCGCAGCCGAAGCCTAATCCAGCCAGCGTTTGTCTGAGGGTCTTTATCTTTCAGGCACACGCTTACATCTGTACGTAGCTCTGCCCCCGCTGAAAAAAGCTCCCTGCTAAATTGCATCTTTATCAACGGACATGAATCATGGGGTGTGAATATAAAATGTGGGTCACAAGAAAAATAGAATGAATGTATTGGTTGGATTTGAAGCAGTTAATAAGAAGCCCCAATTAGACTCAACCCATGGGTTTCTCTGTTAAATTTTAACTTTTTTCAAGGTTTTTTATGACTCTGGTGGCTTTTATTCAACAGTAGCCCCCTAATTTCCTCTATTACAGTTACAACAAAAGCTATTCACACCCCTAGGAGAATTAAAGTAAATGCCTTTATTAAGATTTTAAAACTAAATGGCAAAACAGAAATCATTTATATCCTTCTCAATAATCAGAGGAGAAAGGTTTATTGGCAAACAAACCAAAGTGCTAACCAGCTTTTTAGATGTTATTGCTGATATTTTGACAGTTCAAAATCACCCTAATCTTTACACAGATTCACTTCTGATTCAAGACTCCAAAAGTCAATATTACATCCAATCAGAAAGAACATGTGGGGAAAATTAAAAGGATTTCTTTAAACCCAACTCTGCCAGGGATATAAGTAATTTAACTGTATATTTAGCACAAGAAAAGCTTACATCCATGTCTTTACAAGTGTTGCTCTAACAGTCATGCAAGTTCTAATTCATGCAAATTAATGCAACATCTTTATTATGTCAGTAAACAGCATGGAGGAGAAGACTTTAACTATGTTACATTTTCTCTACATTTATTAGGTTTCATCATCTTGGTTTTAGTTTGATCACTTGGGTGCTCATTATACAACATTATTTTATTCTCAGAACAAGTCTGAAGTTTGTCCTGCATCACAGCACTGCCGTTTACCAACATTTATACATAAACCTAGTCAAAAAGACGACATTAGATGAGCAGATAATGACATTAATGTTCCAATATCTGAGCAAGACACCTGGTTTTATTAGGCTGCTACAAAATAAAAGTGGAACAAATTCACATGCACTGCTAAAAAAAAAGAGAAGACGACATTTTTATTAATGGCTTTAAAATACTTTGGATTAAAAAAAGTTTTTTTATGTGATTCATTGTCTCAATTGGAATAGTTTTATGAATATTAATTGGCAATTTATCTGAACTTACAGCAAGTACTTGGTTACTAACAATGTAAAGGAAATTCACTTCAAAATTATCAAAACATATCCAATAAAATAGTTTATTTAGAAAAAATCATAGAAAAGACTTGGATGAAACTTGTTTCTTTTGAAACAATTTCACATCTTTTATATTTTATTTATGTTAAATATTTCTGGACTGAAATTGAACATTTAACCGTGTTGTGATATTAAAATTAAACTACAATATAATATATATTTTTAATAATGTAAAAAGTTTCGATCATAACACTCTTATTTTTATAAAGCGGTCTAATAAAAACCGCAATATACCTCAGCTCAAAGCAGAATTGATAGATATTTTTTTAAATTTTTAATAAAAGAGTTATTTTAATATCTTTTTGTCTGTTTTTACCTCTCTTTTGTGTTCTAATGTGTTATTATAACTAGTTTTCTTTTTCCATTATATCTCACTTGCCACGCTCTTGAATGTACAGCGGCTATTATTGATAAAGATTTGAAAAAAAAAAAAAAATGGTTGCCGCCATGAACATATGTTAGACTCACCGCTAACACCTCCATCCCTGAACTGGATGTCGAGCTTGATGAGTCCAGTTTCCCCCTTTACTCTGTAGGGTTTCCGCTGGTTCGGTTCAGCCGTGGTTACTGCGTATATAAAACATATGTCGAAAACATTTGTAGCTGTATGCTAGGCTAGGTTAACCAACTGTCAGACTGAAAGTAGCATGGCGTCAGCATCACCGAAAGATCAGGAGCCTAGCAAATCTAATTACTACAAACATATTGGCCAATTTTAAAAAATAAAAAAAAGTCAAGTTTTAAAAACATAACTTCACAAGTAATTTGAGTTTGGCAGAGTTACTATCTAGCTTCACATAGTTCCAAGAAGAAGAAGAAGCCGGTTGGCACGTTTGTCAACCGGCTTACTACTAAGAAATCGACTCTTCTTACCTTGTAGTAGCGATGTTAGGGATCCATCGGAATGACCCTTGGTAACTCTTGAACCGCCATCTTTTGATATTTACAGAGGCCAATTGCAGGCGTTTCCTTGGAGACGAACTCGCCGGTAATACAGAAATTTACGGCAAGAGGGGTTAGCTCGGTTTAGCTTACCGGCTTTCCGTTCAGCCACAAAATGTGGAAATAAACCAGTTCACTGATTGTTGCGAGAAGTTGGATTCAGACGTCGTTAAGAGCAGGAGCGAGTAAAACTGACGCAGGTTGCCGCAGCGCTGCTGAAAAGGCTAGCTTGTAGCTAGCCGTTCTCAGTCGAAAAAGGACAACGCTGTTACTTATTCCTATCACACAGATAAATCCTTTACAATAAGGTTCAGCCGTGTGTCTGGTCTCGAAAATAAAACGCGTGCCAAATCTACAAATGTCTAAAAATGGCACACTACCTCCGTGTTGAAATACAAACCAGAACGAGAAATATGACCATAATAGTATTGAGCCGAGCTAGTGCAATTCCGATACTGGCCTGTAGATGTCGCCGCTCCTCTTAGTCTGGAAACCTGAAGGTTATTTCATCCCAATACTCAAATTTAACTAGTTAAAAAATGGCGAAACTTTTACTGGGTAAAAAGTTTTATATTCAGTTGTACTTTTCATTTTTACCCAAGTATCACTACTTTTTAAAAAAAATGTTTCTGGATACCCAATTTGCTTTGCAGACAGCACCAATTGCAGATAAATACATTAAAAAGTTACAATAATTTCACACCAAAACATCCATACACCACAATCATATGCTACCAGTTTGGGCTCATCTCAAATTGTTAATGAGGCAAACACTAATCTATGAGCAGATGATTAAATGCAACAGTGCAATGCTATTGAAGAACAAACATTTTTCCAACCAAAAAGGTAGACAAAAACCTACCCCTCATTTTAAAGCGAGACCTTTTATTTGTACACAAGATTTGTTTAGTATTTTTCTGTTGAATCCATTGTGACACTAGGAGGTCAAGTGAATATACAGTAAACAGCCAAAATAGTAATTGGAGGTGGAAAACTGTTTCTAATGCCTGAACTGTTCAAATTATGTTATTTGTGATATTTTAGTCTTTAAAATACCTGAATTTGCACATTTGAGGTTTTTGTCCAATTTCATAATTTCTAAATAGAAGTTCTGATTAGTTCAACATCTTTTTTACTAAATACTTCACTCTTTAGTAATTTCTTGAACAGCTTACTTGAATGAAAATAAGTTTAAATAGTGTTCCTATTGTGTGCAACTTTCTGGGTACACACCTATGCCAATTACAAAATGAACAAGTAATAAATCTGCAATTCTGATTAGTTTTAGACAATAAGCATTTGAAAATAACCTGCATCGTGAACAACTTAAAGAAAAAAAGTTAACTCATATTTAGCCATCAAAGCCAATTTGTGGCATTTTATTTTAGTGTTTAAATTAGTCTCAGTAAATTTAAGAAAAAATATTTGAACCGATACCAAAATCTTGGCCAGAAATCAGATCTCTCTCAAAACAAAAAAGCAAAAACA
The DNA here is from genome assembly GCF_001443285.1 of Poecilia latipinna. Lineage (NCBI taxonomy): Eukaryota > Metazoa > Chordata > Actinopteri > Cyprinodontiformes > Poeciliidae > Poecilia > Poecilia latipinna. Next base: position 163,442 of record NW_015112641.1, on the reverse strand, counting down.
GTAATCCATAAGAATATCATTCCAAGTTAGATTTGTAGGAATCCATACTGAATGCTGCAAATAAAACCAAAATCTCTAAATAATGAACAATGAACAGAAGAGAAAGATATGAATGCATTCCTTACTTTATTGCATTAAGGCCATTCATAAAAACAGATTAGCCTTACACCCACGGGATCAGTAACATGCAAATTAATAACTCATCTGAAAATGCTGTGGCAGGGCGTTACACAAAAACATGAAGTTTGAATTAGGAGACAAAAGTACTGGCAGAAACGCAGTCCGTTACTGTGAAAATAATACAGTGAAGCAATAAAACAACCCATCACCTGTAACTAATAAGCAACACAGTTGGACAATACAGCATCCAGACAGATGACAGTACAAAATGTGTCAATTTATTAACTAATGGAAACTTAGTTAATCAATTATTAACAAACGCCCATTTTCCAATCATGGGCGTTTGTTGCGTCATTTTTATAACAGACTGAGGAGAAACCTACAGTACAGGTAGAAATTTGGAGTGGCTATAACCGTTATATATCCAGAAAAAAAGTACTTTTTGAAATTGTGATTACATTTTACAAAAACTTTGTTTTAACAGTACAATATAAACTTTAAGTAGAAAAATAGGCAGGAAAAGTATCTGAAGCTTCTCATTAAAAATATACTGCATAATTTTAGAGACATTTTGGCTAGTTGCATGTAAAAAGGTAAATGTAAGGCTAACGTTTCATCGCTATGTTTCCCTTTTGGCCGTCCGGCTCCGCTCACTCGGCTGCAGGCTCGGTAATGTTGGTTGACACTTCCACGTCGTCGTCTGTGTCGAGAGTGGTGCGAGTCAAACCGACCCGCATGTTCAAGGGCAAATCTCCACGTCTGCAAAGAAAATTAAAAGGCTAAACGAGCCACAGAGACATAACAGTAGCAGACTAATGTGGCAAGATAAATTAAAACAATAAATCATGCAATTTTCATTTGCATGATTTATTGTTTCTTTCCAAAAACTGGAAGACAAAAATCTTCAGCCTGGTCCTTTGGTCTCAACTAAGCATTTTTTGAAGGGCAATTTGTTTACAGAGACTTCACAATTTATTTTATTTATGTATTTATTTTGGATATTTAAAATGTCTTCCAGTTCCAATGTTAAAAATTAAAATTTAAAGTTTATTGATCTTTGAGAATGTGTTCTTGCACTATTCTGCCATTACCATTAAAACAATAAGATCGTTTATCGCAATAACTTCCAGGATAATTTATTGTCTAACAACTTATGACAAATCTAGGCATGACAATTAAACAATGCAAAATTGTATAACATTCAAATTATGAGTTCTGTGGTGTGTTCAACTGCCTTCATAAGCTTTGCGTTTATTTTTGTAAATGCTCCATTTCCAATTATTAAAGTCAGACCTACTCCATCAGAGAAATGCCCTTTGACCTCATGTCTGAGGAACGGCCGTACCTGAGCTTGCTCTTCAGAGTGCTGACTTCGCGGTTCATCAGGTCAGCCGACTCCGTGGCATCTTCCAGGTCCCTCTGCAGCTTCCTGCGGTAAACGTTGGCCCTCGTCAGCTCCTCCTCCGTTTCCTCAAGCTGCCGCTTCAGTTGACGCATCCGGCTGTTCGCCTTGTCCACCTACAGAAAGAGAGACGTCGGTAAGAAATTATGTTTGTGGGTTTTTTTTTTTTAAGTGTCACTGTTTAGAAAAGCGCTATTAAAGGTATTGCCATTTTCAAATTTCCAAGAAAGGAACCGTCATTATGGACATCATCTGTGAGAAATAATGATTAAAATTACAAGAAACAAAAGCCTGGAATATATTGCACTTTTACACAACTTTCTTTTTTATCATTTGTATTTTTTTAGAGGTACTAGTAGAAGTGAAAACCTGCCATTTGTTGATGCATTTACAGACTGAAAGAAATGCATCAATAAGAATCATCAGGGGGAAAAAAACAAAACAAAAAAACAGATTTTCCTACATTAACCGGTTGAGGGACGATTCACCAGCTCTGAGCGACTTTTACAAACTGAGTCGCAACTATAGATGAAGCTGCAAAAAAAATTCTAATAAATGCACATTTTATCGTGAACAGGAAATCTGGAAGAACTTGCCTGGTCTTTGTATTGATCTGTGTTGCGTCGTTCATCATCAACCTGCAACATCACCTCCTTGAGTTTCTTCTCCGTCCTCCTGACCAGCCTGGAGGACTGCTGACGCTCCCTGAAACACAAGGTATCCACCATGAAGGAGCAAAGCGTGTAAAAATAAAAATAAAAGCTGTTGAACTGCCACTCACTTGGACTCCACATCCAGCTGCTCCTCCAGCTGAGCGATCCTGGCCTCCAGTGAGGTGATGGAGGACTTGTACTTTGACTTGATGGTGACCTCAAGCTCCTGCAGCTTCAGCTTCAGCTCCTTGTTCTGGCGGTCAAGCTGGGAGCGAGTGCCCTCTAGCTGCTGGGAGTTGCTACGCTCCGAAGTCAGCTCTGTGGTCAGCTGATCGTTCTGAGGTCACAGACATGCAGGACAGATTTAAATTTAAAATATGAAGTAGTAGTAATGATGATTTTCCTCCATCTGGTGATCATACCTGCATCGACATTCTCTTCACACGCTCATTAGCCATCTCGGTGTTCAGATGTTCTTCATCCAGTTCCTCCTCCAGCTGAGCAATGCGAGTTTCCAGCCTCCTCTTCTCATCCGTCAGCAAAGAACTGCCAGGAGAAAATTATTTTAATCAAGCAGGTAGAGCACCCAAACATTTTACTCAAGTAAAAGGTACTCAAGATTTAAAAATCACGGTAAAAAAAAAGCAACTCAAGTACTGAGTATTATGTCAAATGGATGAAAAAAATATAAAGTCATGAGCAAATTTTGGTATTTTAATTAGTAAAAAGAAAATTTATATGAACTACAAAGTAATTCAAATGACGTTTTCAAAACATTTTTTCAATATAGTTGTGAGTGTAATACTTTCAGTGGGTAGTGCATCCATACGTTTACACAATGGAGTATTAGAGCCATGCCAAGAAAATAAAATTATAAGAATAAAGTCAGTATTATGATAATAAAGTCATATTACAACAAACAAGCTTATTCTCATAATATGACTTTATTCTTGTAAATGTATATATTTTTTTTTGGTATGGCCCCAATACTCTATTGTAGGTTTAAAGAACTTTTAATAACAATCTATACAGTTTACTGAATCATCACTTGATCTACAAATGGTACCAAAGGTTCACTAGATAGAAAATCAAAAAATGTTGCTGTTAAAACAAAAAGTTTCACTTTATCTGTCTGGCACATTTTTGGTTAAAACATGTTTGTTCTTTCAGTGAAGTTACAGAAGTTTTACTCAAAGTAGCCATGACATATTTAGTGTGTTGTAGTAAAACTACTGCTAAAAATACAAATTTTCCAAAAGGTAAATGTAATTTGCCGTCACAGATCTCTGCTGTTAATGCCGACTAGTCAACATATAACCAATTTCCTGTTGTGAATATGTTGCAAAAAAAAAAAAAGTTAATTTAATAAAACCTGTGTCTGTGCTCTTACTTCTTTGTGTTGCTGCTGTTGATCTCATCCTGGAGTTCGTCCCTCTCAGTCTGAAGCTGCCTCTTTAGTCGGTCAGCAGTGGCCAGCTCCTGATGGAAACCACACACACAAAAAATAAATATTTCATGCTGTACAAGCTGCTGGCAGTGTGGCAGATTCTGTCAAAACTCCAGTTTTCTTTAATAAAACTCTACATTCCCACCCTAACTGCAAAGCTCAATATGCATCAAAGCTTGAGAAACTTTTATCTGGGGGGAAATTTAATGCATAAGAAACTTAAAACTGCTTTTTTACCAACTGTCCTATTTGTCAAATATCTGTTATTGGATCAAATTTCTTTGGATTTTTTTGTAAAGTGAACGTCTCAGTGAGATAAAACTTACTTTGCCACTAGATTGGATAGAAAATTGATGAAAACAATGCATGACATTGGAACGGCTCGGTGTACGCTTGCAATTTTTAGCAAGCGTATCACTAATTACATTTTTCCTGATCATGCAGTCTTAGTCGATCATTTAAAGCGCCATCTGTAAACCATTTTGTCAAATAATTTTTAAAAATAAACAAAAAATACAGAGTGCATCTTCTTATCTTGTATATTAAGGATTGATAGTTTAGCTTTGTTTAAAGCAATCCGTTTATAAATATCATGCTCACTTATTCCAGAAAAGCAAAACACAGATTTATCCTTTTAAAACGAGTAGTTTCTGTAAAACTATCCTATTGTGGAAAAAAAAATTATAAACTTAGCCAGTCTCTCTATATTTAAAGGACATATTTTACTTTAAAACATGCAGAAAACTTTTACATATTTTAAGCCAAAATGTCTTTGGATTATTAAGGAATCATCAACTTAAATCAACCTACTATAATTGTTCTGAAAAGTTCTTGAAATAAGATAACTGTACACAAATGCTTGATAATATTTTGTGTTTTTTCAGTTTTTGTCCTACTTTGTGTTCATCGACCACATAAAATCCGCCTCCTTGAGGTTGTAATATGACTAGAATGTGAAAAAGCTCATGGATATGAATACTTTGTTAAATTGAGTTTAATTTTGAGGGAAGGATCGTCGTTTACCTCCTGGAAGCGCAGGGCATCGGCCTCCATGGCCTTCAGCTTCCTCTCCGTCTCTTTGGTCTGGTTGACGGCCTCGTCTCTGGCCAGACGGAGTTCCTCCAACTCCCTCAGCAGATCTTTCATTTGGGTCTAAAAAGAACCATGTCAACACGCAAGCCAATCACACATCGTCAATTTATCCACTTCCGGCTCAGACATCGTCTACCTGGAGCTTCTTCAGCTGCTTCAGCGCGTCATCGCGTCCTTTGTTCGCCTGGTCGATCTGAGCTTCCAGGTCCGCCAGGTCCAGCTCGAGTTTCTTCTTGGTGGAGAGAGCCTGGGTGCGCTGCCTGCGTTCGTCCTCCAGCTCCAACTCCATCTCACGCACCTCGAAAAGCGAAACGGGTTTTAATCAAAACGCAAAGAATGAAGGGATAATTCAGCCGCTTGTTCCCAGTTTCAGCAGCAGATGAAACTGTAGGTACGAGATCCAAACTGGGCACAAATTAGAATCTGAAAAATTCAATTCAAGATGGCCGCCACTGCAGTCAAGGAAAGTTAATTTTTGCACTAAATTTGCCAATATTCATAACATCACACCACACATAATTAGATGCACAGAAAACATATTTGCTGATAATTTGTTTATTTTTTGTCAAGATGGCCACCATGGTTATAAATTATGTTTTCCACTAAAATTTCCAATTAGATGAATGTATTTGGTGGCAAATGATAAGAAACATAATTTGAACCATAGAAATCACATACATTTTCTTTTTCTGGCAGACATTTTTCAAAATGGCCGCCCTGTATATAATAGAGAATCTATGCTAGCACTCAAAAATGCAGTAGTTGCCACCAGTGGATCAGTAGCCAACAATTTGTTAACGATTCTTAGCTCTGCTAATGCTAAACAGAAAAATTTAGCATTAGCTAAACCACTTGGAAGCAAGTGCTAAACCACTGAATGCAAAACATTAACCATCTGTGTCACATCCTTCCAGTTGATGACTGGTGTGAGACTCAAACAGAAAAGTCTTTCTGATTTTGTGTCATTTACTTTAAAATCAAAATTAAATGCAACACAGTTCATCCAAGTCATGAAAATGGGTAACGTTCTACGACAATAACCGATTTAAAGGGCTCAAAATGGCAGCCATCTTGAAAAATGACAGTCATCCTGACATTCAAGTGTCTAATGGGAAATATGAAAAAAGATACGACTTGAAGGAAGAAGTTTATCTACATTTTAAAGCTGTTTACAGCTGAAATCTCACGGTTGTACCTGCTTGACGAGTTGCTTCCTCCTCTCCTCTCCCTGCTCGTCTCTGCCCTGCAGGTCTCGTTCAAACTGGGCCTTCATGGCCTGCATGTTGACCTCCAGACGCAGCTTGGCGTCCTCTGTGAGCTGCAGCTCGTCCTCCAGCTCCTCCACCTGAAGCTTCATCTCCGCCAGCTGCTGCTCCATGGCGCGTTTCGACTTCTCCAGCTCATGGACCTGCACATTGTTGCCAGTGAGCTCCAACCTCAATGAGAAACGTAGCTGCAAAAGTTTGCGGAAACAGCAGAACTCACGTTCTTGCCCACATCGTCCTTAGAGGAGACCAGGTCCTCCATCTCGGTTTTCAGCAGCTTGTTGGCGCGGTCCAGCTCGTCCTTTAGGCCCGTCATGGTCTCAAGCTCGCGGGCCAGGTTGAGCGCGCGTGTCTCCTTCTCCCTGGCTTCAGCCTCGGCTTTGTCGCGCTCCTCTGCGTACTGAGTGGAGATGGCTTTCTCCTCTGCCAACATCTAAACAGCAAGAAGAATTGGGAGGATGTTTAAATTATTTTTTCAAACATGCATCATCCCTTTTTTATTCAACCTCCTTTACTCCGACGCCCAAAATAAAACCCAGTACAACCATTTTCAGAAATATCCTCAAAAGTCAATGTGTGACTTAGTCTTAGTACAAATCCAGCTGTTCTGTGGAGTGTCAAAGTTTTTTTATTATGGATGTTGTGTAAAATATGGTTTTCCCCATTCTTAAAATGCAACTAAGTTCCAAATCAACTGGGGTTTTTTGCTGTTAAACTGTTCAAATATGTCATTTAGGGTTAGTTACACTTTAAAT
>NW_015112641.1:146698-150834 GCF_001443285.1 Poecilia latipinna | reverse complement strand
CTTTAAATGTTTTAGTTTCTGCTTTTCTACCTTTAGTTAAATTTACTTGAAGAGGTTTTTTTCTTCCAGCCAAACATAAATTTTGCTCCTAAAGCCTCACTCGATGCATTTACCTGGTCAAACTTCTTCTGCTTCTTCTCCAGGTTGGAGACGATCTGCCTCAGGTGGTCCTGGTCCACCAGCAGATCGTCCAGCTCCTGCTGCAGACGGGTCTTCGTCTTGTCCAGTTTGTCGTAGGCGGACGTCTTCTCCTCCAGCTGCTGAACGATGTTGTCCATCTCCCTCTGGAGCTTCTTGCGGCCTTCCTCAGCTCCCTCCAGCGAAACGGCCTCTTGTTCCACCTTCTTCTTCATCTCGGCCAGCTAAAGAATAAGAAAAAATGGTGACGAGTTTTAGGTCTTTTGTACAGAAGAGGATTAGGGTCAATAACAAAGAAAAGACTTCAAATTCCAACTTTTGAGCTCAGAAAATTAAAGTCAAAATTCTGCAACAAAAATGTCTAAATATTCTGAGAAATTTTCCGGAGTATTTTGTTTCTAAGAAATAAAAACACACTTCTGAGCTCCAAAAGCCAAAAATGTAAAAAAATTTTAGATTAAATTTTACATTTTCTAGAAAAAAAAACGGACATTTTCTGAGCTTGAAAAGTCAAACATTTTGACTGAGCTCAGAAATTTAGAAGCTTTTTTCTATAAAATATGTAAAACTAATCTCCATTTCTGAACATTTTTGGCAGAAATGTACTTTTCTACCTACAATATACCACTGTAGAAAGAGGATTAGAGCAACCGAAAAAAATAAAAGCAAAAAAATTAAAAACTTTTCTGCAGAATTTTCTACAATCGGCCTGCTACGCCGTCGTATCTTCTGTACTTTTGATCAAGATCATGATTGAGCGGCTCTGTGGACAAACCTGGGTCTGCAGAGAGGCGACCTGCCTCTCCACGTTCTTCTTGCTCTCCTCCTCTTCCTCCAGCATCTCCCGCAGGTTATTCTGCTCGTCCTCCATCTGCTTCAGGCGGGAGGTGAGGGAGAGTTTCTGTCGGGTTTCCTCTTGGAGAAGCTCCTGGAGTTTAGAAAAGATCGCAAGTTCAGAAAACTGAAGATGGGTGAAACCTTCGAGTTTCTTTTACAAGGACTCTGCTGGCTTTAAATCTTCTCGACATAAGAGATAAATACATTTTCAATTTCAAAACAAGGGTAGAAACAAAAATACTAAATAATACCAACAGTACCATTTCCCCACAGCTTAATGATGCTTTAAATGAGAAGTTTTCAGGAACTCAGACAGTCGCCGTACCTGAGTGTCCTGCAGCTGAGACTCCACAGTAGAAAGGTCTTTGCTGGATTTGATGTTTTTGCCCTCAGCTGCACTCAGAAGCCCGTTGACGCTGTCCAGCTCAGTCTGCAAGACGTTAAAAATGTTAAATCACTTTTTCTGATGGGATTAATATAAAGATATTTCATATTTTCTTATCCAAAGAGGTATTGTGGTGGAAAATTTTATCTGGTAATATATTGTCCCATTCATAGCATAATGGTCCAAGTAATTATTTTTTACCAAAAGTGATTTTTGAAAAAAATAAAGAAATAATAAAACATAAAAAAACCAATTTAAAAAAATCATTTTAGGCAAAATAATTACTTGGGCCATAATTTTAGGAACGTGACAATATTCAACATCAAATTAATATAAAATCTGATAATATTTTCCACCACTGAACTCGTTACCAACTAAAATGAGAAGGTATGATGCAGCATTTATGCTAAATGAATGTAATAATTATTGAAAGGGAATAAAAGTAAAATTTAATGTTTCTTTACATAATTTGCAGCATTGTTTGTGTGTTTGCATGGGAAAGTTTGTGAACCTTTGGTTTAACCTACTTCTAGTAAATATCTCGCTCTTTTAACGGATCCATCTCAATCAGCTCATACCTGCATCTTGGTCATCTTATCAGCGAGCTCCTGCCTCTGTCGCTCACTTTCTCCAAATTTGATCTGCAGCTCCTGGACCTGCGCCTCAGCCTTCTTGCGTCGGTGTTCAGAGTCGCCTTTGCTTTGGGTCAGATTCTTCAGCTCGATCTGCAGCTCGTTCCACTCGCTCTCCAGGGCCTGCTTGGCTTTCTCCATCGACATCTTGTTCTGCAGACATGACTCAGATTACCGAGGTGTGTTTTAAAATGTTTGGCGGCAGCTTTCCTCCTTGTGCGGCTGTGATTCTTACCCTCTTGGCCTGGTCCAGTTGTTCGTTAAGCTCTTCAAACGCCTGGTTGTGTTTTTCCCTCATGTCGGCCATCTGCTGCTCGTGAGTCTTTGCTTCGTCCTCCAGAGTCTTCTTCAGCTGAGCGACTTCCTTCTCACGCTTGGCCCTGAAGCAGGGGTCAAACTCATTTTCATTTTGGATTAAGATAATAAATGTTCTCAAGTGGCCGGTAGTGCCAAAATGTATACTGTAGATGTAAAACAAAAAAAGTCTAATCAATAAGTACTTCTCAAAATTAATTATGGAATATCATTTCATATTGATCAGTCTCGCCAAGATTTTATGTTGGTATGCGATATTTTTACAATCAAAAATGCTGATTTTTTTGGTGCCAGTTTTGAAATTTTGCAAGATTTGCACTTTTATACGACTGTACATGTGTATCAAATACTGCCACCTGCAGGTGGGAGTTAGCAGTCACTTAAATTCATTGATTTTGACCAGCTTTGCAGAAAATTGGCAGTTAACTGACAATGATAGATTAGCTAAAAAAAATGCTGTGTGAAGCATCTTTTGATTTTATGGGAATTTCAAGTCGAAAAAAGTTGCAAGTTTTTTTGTTTTTTTTTTAATTGTCACATTAAAAACCATCACTATGTCATGCCAGCAAGCTATGAGACAAATCTGAAAAATGTTAAGCTGCTCTTAACATTTTTCAGATTTGAAAAAAATCTGAAAATCTTTTTCTGATAAATTTCCAGAAAAATTTTCTACTTTCTACTAATTTACTGCTTTCTAAACTACTTTCAGAATTTCCACAGACCACTACAGATCAGATCAGTCTGAAACAATTAATCAGAACCAGGCCTTCGCGCCATCAATCAGGCTTGTGTACGCACTGTGTGATTACCTGAGGTCCTCATGAACAGCCGTGGTGTCCAGCGTGTCCTCCAGCTCCGTCTTCAGCGCCTCCAGCTCCTCTCCCAGGTCCCGGCGCTGTTTCTCGGCCTTGGATCGGGCCTGCCGCTCCAGCTCGAGGTCCTCCTGCAGCTCGGAGATCTGCGCCTCCAGCTCCCTGATCTTCTTCTGGGCCGTGTTCTTCGCCGCAGCCTCCTCCTCGATTCTGGTGTTGCAATGACAAAGCAGGGTTAATTTAAAAAGCTGTAGATTTACGGTTTGCTGCAGTGAAAGTTTAAGGTTTTGTCCGACCTGGCTAAGGCAGCCAGGAGTTCCTCCTCCTTCTTCGCCAGCTGAGCCCGGAGCTCGGCGATCTGGGCCTGCAGGTCTGCGATCTGGTCATGGAGCTCAGTGGAGTCTCCCTCAAGCTTACGGCGGTTTTTCTCCAGATCCTGGCGCATTTTCTCCTCTTTCCTCAAACGATCTGAAAGTCATAAAAAAATTAAAAAAAACTAAACGTAACTGAAAACATAAAGCAACTAACAATTAAAGAAACATCTCAAACTAGGAAGTTTAGTTAATTTAAAAGTTGATTGATCTTAAATCATGATTAATTGACAAGTGGCCAAGAGAGTTTTAAATCAAGAGATAAAAGTCCGTCCATATCGAAGAGCCAATTTAATCATATGCCAAATATAAAAAATAAGTTGTAACATAATTTGTGTCAGCTGTACTAAATACTGACTGAACAAACAAATGTGTATTTACATTATTAAACTTGGACATATAAACTACTAGAACAAAGAGGGAACTCTTAGGTTGATGGAGAAAAGTTACAGATAAAAGAAAATCTTAATTGTTCATGAACAGAGAGCTGATCACACAGAATATTGTCTGTTTTTGTTCTTAAAAAGAGATTAAAACTTCACTCCATTAAGTGGTTCAACTCACAAACCTCGACCTCAGCTTATTGGCATCATGTACCACCCTTCCCCCCCCCCCCCCCATTTCCCATTTTTTTTCCTTTTTTCTC
>NW_015112641.1:138065-143528 GCF_001443285.1 Poecilia latipinna | reverse complement strand
AGGGGTTCAACCCCCAAACCTCGCCCTCAGCTTATTGGCATCATGTTCCCCCCTTCCCCCCCCCCCCATCATGTTGCAATTTTTCTGCATTATTCCAGCTGCTTTTTCGTCATCACGTCAGTAATTTTTGGTTGAGATGGCGCTGCTCCGTCATGTAGCGTTCGGCTAAATGAGCGCTAATAGGGTAATAACTTAAGGAGTTTATCGAGTGTTTATATTTAAAAAAAAATTAAAAAAAATAAATATCAAAGTGCATTTTACACCTTACAACGGTCTCCGTCTTGACCATTTCCCTTTCCCGTTCTTATTTGGCCGCCATTTTTTCGCCCGTCTCAGCAAGCTCCACTTAAGGATGAGCAGTGGCGCCCTCTGCTGGACGGCGACCAAACTACAACACTAAAAGAGGGTCTAACTGGACTTTATTAGTTAACCTACTGGAACTAATTTGAATCTAATAAACCATTAAACAAGAAAATCACTGAATTGTTTGCATCCCAACACTTGCCTTCTAAATCAGTGATCATGGTTTCGTGTTTATTCTTGAGCTTCTGCAAGCTTTTGGACTTCTCCTCCTCCTCAGCCAGATTGATGGTGAACTCAGAGATCCTCTCCTCGAGCAGTTTCTTTTCCTGAAGTTACAAGTAAAGAGGTCTCCATTATTCTGTGATTAAAGAAATCATTTTAACCGCCATGTTGCTGTGCGAGGAGACGTTTAGTCGGAAACCTTGTTGAGCTTGCCGTTCTGGTCGTCCAGCAGAATGATGTCTTCCTCCATTTTCTTCAGTTTGGCATCTGTGGTGACTTTCTCCATCTGAAGCTTCTGCCTGGCTGCCTCCTCCTCATCCAGCTGCTGCTCCAACTCCTGGACGAGCAAAATTAGCAGAAAGGTTAATTCTTAAATACACAAACAGTCAATATACGTGAATTAAAACAGGGACCATCAGACAAAAGGAAAAATAAAATTGAGAAAGCTTCCAAAATTAAGAGAAAAAGTATCCTAAACAATCATTTCATTTGTGACACACTTGGTTATGTTTTGTCTGTCTAAAATCCATTTAAACGTTTATCTCCTTTTTGTTGTTCATTCTCTTATTCAGTTGGTTATTTATTATTTGGTAGATCAATATTTGTTAGTTTTATATGCACTAATTGGTGAATTAAAAAAAATTTGCTGCTGAAATGATTAATCATGATGAAACTATAGTCAATTTAGTAATAGATCAATATTTAAGTGGAGTACTGTACAAATATATATATATATATATATATATATATAGGATTAAATAAAAAAAAATCCTTTGTAAATATGTTGTATTCAGAACTTTAAGTGGTTTAGTTTTAGCTTCACCTGGTTCAAATTCTGTAAAAATAAAAATCTCCTGTTATGCACCTTTTGCCATCAAATTATTAATCAGTTGATCCAAAACAAACAGGTCAGATTTTCACATGCTGATAAATATTTTTTAGCTGTAGATGGATCTTTCGCTACTAATGATCAAGTTTACACTATAGGCAATAAAATGTTTTTATTTGAAAAAGGAACTATTATTTGCATAATTTAATGTACCTCTAATATTGCATAAAGACTAGAATTGATTCTCTGAATAACTAAAATAATTGTTAGCTGCAGCCCTACACATAAAGGTGTAGCATGCATTCTACAGTCGACTGACCGTGATGTTCTGCTGCATCTTCTTCTTCTCCGTTTGTATCTGCACGACCCTCTCCTCCTCTTCCTCCAGCCGGGACTCCATGTCGTGCAGGATCTCCTCCAGCTCCTGCTTCCTGATGGCCAGACGGGCTCTCATCTCTTCAGTCTCGGCGCACAGCTCTATCTCTGCCTGCAGCTGCTCCTGCAGGTCCTGCTTCTCTGCACTCAGCTGCACAGAGCCACGTCAGACAGTTTAATGCTCGCAGGCTCTTCTGAATTAAGAATAAACTTCAAGCTATTGCAAAGACTCACCCGTTTCTGCGTCTCCTCGAATTCTTTGAGCTGCTCCTCAACTTGGATTTGTTTCTCCTTCACCTTGAGCAGCTCCTCTTCCTTAGCCAGCATCTCCTCCTCCTGCCGAGACACTTGGAGCAGAGGCTTCACCTGGAGAGAAACATTTAAAACTTTAAAAACTGATAGTTTAAGCAATACAAGGTCATAAAAAGTTTAAGTTTTAGTATTTCACACTTTAAATGTCTAGAGTTTTAACACCCAAGTCCTGATCCTAACACGTTTGTTCAGAGCAAAGTGATCTGTATAGATTTCTCATCTTGCTTTTTGTCGTCTTCCTAATATAAACATCCAAGTCAGGGGTGTCCAACATATGGCTCGGGGGCCATTTGCAGCCCTCAGACCAATTTTGGGTGGTCATCGATTGCTATTCAAGGATAGTCTAAATTTGAAGTTTTTCACTGATGGCAGGCTGATAAAAAAAATACAATAAAAAAATGCAAAATGTAAGGTGGAACACAAAGTATTCATCCAATTGTTTTCAATTTAATGTAATTTATTGATGGCTACCAAAAACATCCAGTGACTTACTAAAATTCAGACGAAGAAACAAAAACAGTCTCTGAAAAGACAAAAACACATCTAAAATTTGATCAATCTGGAAAATGTAGGATTTGCTTTGTTGTTTTCTTTTAAATTTAACAAATCTATAAGACACTTTTCTTTGTTCTCTACAATAACTTACAGAAATCAGATTGCTTTGATTAAAATATTGTAGGTTGAGTTTATCGTTTACTTAGCAGGAAGAACATTTGTTTTTGCACTTATAAAGAAAAATGGTCACAATTTTTTAGAGTAGTTTCAACTAGATATTTATGCCCCATGTTACAAAAAGTTTGGATACCCCTCCAACGCTAAAAGTTATTTTCACCAAGTGATTTTAGCTGATTAATAAATGAATAAATAAATAAAATAAAATATATTGGACCTTTAAGAAAGTGAAGATGTATTGGGCTTTTCTAATATGCCTCATTTTGGCTCCCACATTTATCTGACACCAATGAAAACTGAACTGCTTCATGATCAATTTCACTTATGGTTTCAGTTGTAAAGCTTTTGTTTCAAATTTATTGTTTTTGATGGTTGTTTTTAATTTTCTAAACAACCATCAACACTGGAACTGCAAGATATTTTAAACATTCAAAATAAGAGTTTGTTGATCTTTGAGAGAGCAAACCTGCATTATTCTACTCAAAAGGTCTCAAAACCAGCATCATCATTTATCGCAATAATTTCTGGGACAAGTCATCGTCTAGCAAAATTTGCTGCTCATTTTGGATGTTTGACGAACAATTTGAAAAGAGTTTTAAAAATGACTGTCATAAAACGGAAGCTGCGCTCCAGATTCCTGTAATGATCCAGATGTTTGGTGATGTGCTGGTTGAATTGTATTTGATGGTACCGAACCGTTTCCATCGATCTCACCTTGGTGAAGAGCCTCCACCACTGCCAGTTCCTGAGTTTGAGGTAAGCTGCACAGTTTCGCTGGATGACTTTCATGGCAATCAGCTGCTGCTGTCGCTTAGCAAAGGCTCTGGGATTATAGGCGGAAACGTGAAGTTAATGTTCAGTAGAACGTTAGGAAGCAGAAGTATGTAAAGAATTACAGTTTAAATATCAATGTTTTCTTACTTTCGGGCTACATATCCTCTGCACCAGGCCTGGAAACTCATGATCACATCAGTGATCTTCATGTCTCTCTCCTCCTCCAGGTGGGCCAAGACTCCAGCTCGGAAGAACACTTTACTTTGGCCGATTCGGTACAGGTTGGGGTCCAGCTCCAAGGCTTTAATCTGTTTGGGTCAGGATGAATGAAGCATGAGCTAACTGATGACATTTTAATAAACCGCTGACATCTGAAGCTGGAAACATTACCATGAGCACACAGGCTTGCTTTCCATCCATGAAACCCTTTGGGATGGCATTTGGAGTCAGGATTTCATACCTGAAACACAAAAATAACCCGAGACATCATGCCAAACACAAGGAAGCCATTTCAGATGTGCATTTTGATAAATACTAGCAGATTTGATCAATTAGTACAATTTTTAAAGATTTAATTTTTGGAAAAAATCTTGTTTTGTTTTTTTGCACTCCCTGGGTTTTCATACGTCTAACTATACTAACTATCAGTAGCAGGACTTTGAAACAATTGAAAAAGCAACTATTTCTATTAAAAAAAAAAAAAAAAAGATGGACAGCTATTCACATCAGATCTAAAATTTTTCCCCCTCATTAATGAGGACTTAAAATTTTACCAGAACGTCTTAATTTTATCTTTATTCTGACAATATGATTTTATTCTAGTAATATAAATTCTTAGTCTGGTCCAAATATGCCATATTGTCCAGTATTACACCCAATATGTCTCAGAAGGAGCGATTGAAATAAGTCACTTTTTTGGAAATATTTTTTGTTTGTAATCTTTTTTGAGGAGGTAAAACATGTAAAAAAAAAAAAAAGAAAAAAAAATTAAAATTGGAGATGGTATGAAAAAAAGATTTTATTTTTAAGCTACATCACAGACATTCCCAACCTAACCCTGTTTATACACCAAAACAATAAACGCGTCTAATTTAACAGAGTGATAAAGTCAAAATATTAAAGTAAATTTCCAAAGCATCACCTCTGTCTGAACTCCTGGAAGACGATCCGGTTGGGGAAGCCCTGTCTGCAGATACGAATTCCCTCCAAGACACCGTTACAACTCAGCTGATCCAGAACCAGGTGAGGGTCCAGTTTACCAGCCTGACAAAAAAATAAGAATCACAAATGGACTTGGATTTGTGCGTAATCATTAGTGCAACACCTGGAGAGTTGCCAAAGCAGCAACGTCGTACCTTCTTCTCGTGGTTAGGGATGATGCAGCGCACAAAGTTGGGGTTGGTGTTCCTGAGCGTGGTCATGAGGTTCCCCAGCTGCTCCTTGTACAGCTGGCCCACCGTGCGGAACATGCCTTTACGGGTCTTAAAGGGTCCCGAGTCGGACATTCCTGCAACCTTATCCAGGCCAACGATGCGGTCCACTGGAAAATCACAAGGACATGCAAAAATATAAATAAACGCAAAGTTTCACTTTTACACAAATAAAACATCTTTATTTTAAAGTTGTTAGTTACAAATTTAGCCATTTTTTCCGGAGTTATTGGAGAGATTAGGAACTCGTGAAGCACCAATCACTGTACAGTAACTGACATTGTTGTATCAAGTTGTTACCAATAAGAAAATTAGACTGCAGTTTCCCCCACCAACCTAATGGGGGCAGCACTGAGACAGGTTTCAGCCCAAGTATTGCAGAGTTAAATTTACACAGAAATAATGATTTGACCCTTAGGGACCAATTTATACATTTTATCTGCAAAAAAAAAAAAAAAAAAAAAAAAAAAAAAAAACTTTTTGGGTTTTTTTTTTTTTTTTTTTCCAAAAAAAAAAATTTTTTTTTTTTTTAAATTTTTTTCAAAA
>NW_015112641.1:130690-134984 GCF_001443285.1 Poecilia latipinna | reverse complement strand
CACAGAAATAATGATTTGACCCTTAGGGACCAATTTATACATTTTATCTGCAAAAAAAAAAAAAAAAAAAACGTTTTAGGGTTTAGTTAGTCTTTAGCTTCCACAAGAACACATTTTTTTGCATTTAGACTTATTTCCAAACAGTTCAATTTGTCTTTGCTGACTTGCAATGTGCAGCAAAAGGTAACTTTTGAAAAATTGACCAGTTAACATTTTCAGCAGTTAACACCAGAGTCCTTAAACTGAAAAGTCTGAAGTTCACTCAATGTGCAGCTTTTAAGTCAAAACAATGAGGCGTTTCGCTCAGCTTACCGTCTCTCCAGAGGTCGCCAATAAACTTGTCAGTGGACTGGTTCAGCAGGGTGGCCACACACTCATTCAGGGGGTCCATGTTCTTCATCAACCATTCGTTTGCCTTGTAATCCACCTGCAGAGAAAACATTTGGCGTTAAAGAAGAATCATCTTTATCCCTGCAGTCAGTTCTTGTCATTAGATTAATAAATCCTCACTGTGGGCGAGAAGTCATGAACCGTTACCAGAATATATAAAAAAAATAAAATAAATAAGGAACTACGAGGATACGGGATCGATCAAGTCTGTCAACCTCTGCAACTAAAAGATCAGGTACATGTCAGACTTGCTTTTCTGTTTGTACATGAGCTGCAAGGAGACCGATTATTCAACATCTAAAATAAAGATTTTGAAAAGAAATCAACTAAGGTGGTGATATAGTTCTTGAAGTCAAATAGGTCAAAGGTGACCTATTATGCTTCCTTGAATAGGTTAGGATAGGTCCATGAGCTAAACAAAATAGATTCATTACATTTTTGTCTTGGATAATTGGATTTCAGTCTGCTCAGTTGTGCCCATTTTGAAATCCTTCCGGAATGAGCCGTTTTAAGGCCTCTTATCACTTTAAATCTAAATAAGCTGCTGCTGGAAATGCCCCCAACTCAATGTTTACATTTGCAATTGGAAACAGATGTACTATTATACAGCCATACATCCTTGAAAAGCAGAAGTGGAGCCTTCTGCACAACCAACAAGAATGCAGGATGGTAAGTCGACAACTAAACACTTTTGTTTTCAAGCAGCCATTGTACAGCAGTAAGACTAGCTGACCAAATGTTCTGGAACACTGCTTGGTTGCTAGGTGACAGGCTGGCCTTCACTGAGGTTGCTAGGTAATGGTTTCAGTGCTCATCATATGCGAATAAACTGTCAAGTTTTTGAAAGGGCTAATTTTCCAGGCACTAAAAAACTTATTGTTTTCTTTAAACACTCTGGCTGTTTTTGGAAGCAGTTTAAACCGAAGTGGAAAAACAAAAACATGAAAAAAGTGAGTTTTGCATATTAGGTCCCTTTTACGTTAGCCAATTAGATGAATCAATCTAATCTAAAAAGGTTTATTTTTAGGCTATTTGTCAAGTTTGCTCATCTTCAGATAAATATTTGGTGAAATAAGAACAAATGTATGATCAAACCTTTCCTGCGTAGTGAATGATGCAGAAATCTGCGTCATCTTTGAGTTTCTTGGGTTTAACGAACTTCGGATTGGTTCCCTGCTCCTGAGCCAGCTTCTCCACAAACGACTTGTCGGTGGCTTTAGGGAACCAGCATTCTTCGTCCAGCAAGGCCAGGACGCCTGGAGGACCATTCTGGGACAAAAACAGAGAGGAATCTTTGCCACAGCTACACAGGCTGTGGTTTCTACCGCTACACTGAAAGCATCTGTGCAGTTAGTTTGACTTCAGGCAGAAAAGTCATACAGGTTTTTCTATGAGGTCGATGCAAGGCTGCAGGTCCAGGCCGAAGTCGATGAAGCTCCACTCGATGCCCTCCCTCTGGTACTCCTCCTGCTCCAGGATGAACATGGTGTGGTTGAAGAGCTGCTGCAGCTTCTCGTTGGTGTAGTTGATGCAGAGCTGCTCGAAGGAGTTCAGCTGCAGGAAGGAGTTAAGTTGGTTAACTCAACTGGGCTGTAGGCTTATAGTGCAATAAGAAAATAATATTTTCCCCATACTTTGTGAAGACGGGTCAATATGAAATTGAACAGGATTCATCCTTTTAGGGCTGGGATGATTAATCAGATTAACAATTCAATTGTACAATCCAGTTAATTATTACGATGCGTTCACACCAAACATGTTGAGAGCATCAAAAACTCGTCAAGTTTGACGCGTCTGCACTGTGAATACAGACGCTTGACATTTTGCTCTACACCTTGTGTTTCACACGTCAGGCGCTGGTTTACAGTCAAGTCTACGTGGAGACGCGTTGAGGGCGTGACAGACTCGCTCTAGTCATTTTCCGTTGTCTTATTTGTCGGCCGCTCTTGACGCATCAAAACGTTTCAAGTGGCGCCGCTCTAGACATGTAAAACGCACCATGATGGGCCCTCGATGCATCTCTACTCTGAATGTAAACTAGATGCACCTGAAGCTCAAAACCCGTTTTGTTGTGAACACACAACACAATTTTGCAAATATTTTACCCAGAATTCCAAGTGGCATAGATTCAACATCACAGCCGTATATCTTTGAAAAGCAGAAGTGGAGCCTCCTGCACAAACAAGATTGCAGCAAGTGTTTTCTGGATGGTCAATCAATAAAATGTGTTAAAAATGTCCTATTAAGCACCTTTTGCTGTCCAATTATTTATCGGTTAATAAAAAACAAAAAAAAAATTGGTCCTCCAACATGTTAATGCTGAGTTAAACAGAAATAACAGCTTTTCACTTGTTTATGTTAGAAGCATTTTCAGCTCCAGATGATCAAGTGTTCACTAAATAAATGCCATTTTAGGCAATACATTTTTTTATTTTAAAGACTTTATGTCAATGTCAAATTTATTCATAAAGCACTTTAAAACAGGTATAGAACTGCACCAAAGTGTTGTACAAGAACGACAACACAAATGACAAAACAGAGCACAAAATACATCAATACATCCACTTTAATTGTTTGCATCTTTAAAAATGTTTAAAAGAAAAAAAAGCAGAATGAGAGAGTTTCTTTTGTTTGTTTATCATCCAGGGTAACAGGCAGCAGTCTTGTTAACATGAAGCCATTTTATCCGACTGAGCTGTGGGAAAACATCTTTAGCTCATAAAGCAAATAGGTTTGGCCCAGGCAGTCAAACAACTCCATGTTTAATCAGCATCCAAGTCAAAAGATCAGAGACTTCGACTGTTTACTCATTTTGCATGACCTTAATGTTGATTTACTTCAGTTATTTTTTTTTTTAATGTTGATTTACTTCAGTTAAATTTTTTTTAAATGTGCAGCCCATCTAGAGATCTGAAAGTTTGACATAATGGATTTTCATCTGTAACAGTTTAAAAATAATAGATTTAAATGCTCCGATTCCCTGCAGAGAGATTAACACAAATAATTCCTTTGTTATTGTGGCACAAAAATGAAGGCTGAAGTATTTTCTCTGTTACATCGGCAAACAGGAGCTTCAGGGACTGACTCCTGGTGTTTCGGCTGTGGGTGGGAGCAACACCATCTCATTTGCAAATGTTTGTAGTTTGCATGTGAGGTGAGACCTGCATTACCGTTATTAAGCAAAACTTTATGATTATGTCTGGGAAGAATTAAGAGAGATCCAGTTTTTCGCCATGCGGAACAAAAACTGCCCAGTTGAAAATACTTACAGGTCATGAATATTCATCCTCCCAAAATCAAAGCATGTAAAAAGGTCAATGTTTTCCTTCAAGACAAACTAAGCACTCAGCATTTACTGATCAAGTAGTCTGGTTTTTATAGACAGCAATCTAAAAGGTTGAGTTTATTCAACTTAACTTATTGCTGTACTTAGTTAGGGTTGATTAATATGATGCATCCAAATCTGCTTTTGAGTCAGAATAACGCATATTCATGTTACATTTCCTGTTAAATTAAACTGCAGAAATATTTTGCATTTTAATAAGATTTGTTAGTAAAAGTAATAGCGTAGCTCAAATTCTGTGAAAACTAAAAAAATATTCCATTAAGTAACGTTTTAATATACTTGATTGATCAAGATAAAAGCAGATCAGCCCTAATAAGTTTTTAGCTCCTTTCCTAAAAATAATCAGGCATACAAAGGAATGCTATGCTGTTGCATGTAAGGTAAAAAGAAATTTGTAGGTTTTCTGCATTTATATTGTTAAATATAGAAAAATGTGCCAGTATTTTTAATCAGATAACCAATTAGTCGGAGCCTTAATTCATAAAACAAAAAAAAAAAAAAAAAAAAAAAAAAGTGACTTTGCCAGGAAATTATTTCAAAAGACTCAAAACCAGCGAT
>NW_015112641.1:109821-127587 GCF_001443285.1 Poecilia latipinna | reverse complement strand
CCCAAATTTTTAAAAAGAAAAACCAAATAGCGGGGCCCTAAATTAAAAAAAAAAAAAAAAAAAAAAAAAAAAAAGAAGTGTACTTGTCAGGTAATTACTTCAAAGATCTCAAATCCAGCGATGTCCAGGATGCCGATGAAGGACGCTCCCTGCCTCTTCGTCTTGTCCAGAGCCTTGTTGATCCTAATCACCAGCCAGCGGAACATCCTCTCATACGAAGCTTTGGCCAGCGCCTCAACGGCAAACTCTGCCTGCTCCTGGGTCTGGGCCTTCTGCACATAATCCCTACCAACCTGAAGACAAAACCATAAACCTTCGTCACAGAGAGGAGCCTCAACAACTCCGTCACGCCACAGGAAGCTGCAGTGCAGACCTTGATTCTGGGAGACAAGATGGCTCTGGTGAAGTCGGTCACGTTGATGCCCAGCAGGTGGCAGACTTTCTGGGCAGCTGGGAGGGAAACATGGCAGACATGCAGGATGAACTTTGACGGGAATAAAATGGATAAAACCTGGAGGAGGTTGAGGCGTACCGGTGTCGTCAGGCATGGACGCCTGGTCTGAGTGTCGCTCCTTCTTGAACATCATGTTCCCCAGCTGCAGCACGGCGGAAATCACCTTCAGCAGACCTGAGAGCAAAACAACCTGCTTGGTAATCAATAAAAAAAAACAAATTTATACATTCACATTAAGCAGAGGCGGGTAGTAAATAGTTACATCCGTTTGAAAATTATTTCACCTTTATTGTGCCAGAAATATGTAATTTTATTATGAACTAATTAACATATGAATGAATTTGACAAAATGTAATATGTTTTTTAGAATTTCACACCTGTTGACTACATGATGAGTTTGTTGTGTTTTGATGATGTAAATCACTTTATTTGGCACTTTTCCACAACAAGGCGGTTTAAATAAACTTGGACTCACTGAGTAAATGTTACTACTTGGGTAAAATCTCTAGACACGCAAATAATTCAGTGAAAAGCAAACATTTTAACCCTTTTATGAATTAATTATGATCCATTATGTCAGGATTTTTTTTCCCCAAAGTGTTTCTGATGGAAAAAAATGTAAAGGATTTTTTTGTCCCGATACAAAGTCATTATTTGGAAACTACATTAGTAGTTTTAGTCTTTAGGGGTTACGATGTCACAATATTTTTTACCTGCGAGAGAAGGAGGAGAGACTAATTACTCCCGAGTTGCTTTTTCGTCTGTCTGCCTTAATGGATTTAACAGAATGTTCTTGCACTTGCAGGGGATGGCCAGTAGTGGGCAGTGTATTGTATGATGAATTAGTGTCCCCTCAGTGGTCTGTGTGCATTATAACATAAAAATCCACAAGAAACAAGAAAATGGCTGTTTGATAGCCGTCCACTAACCCTTTCAATTATTCATGAAAGGGTTAAATCATCACGAGACTGATACAAACTTTTTGTTTTTACACCAGTTTTGTTATGTTATTTTCCATCTGCTGGATCTGCAAGTAATACTTTTACGCAAAGTTCAATATTGAAAATTGATTCGAAAAGGTGTTGCTTTTGTTTGAAGCCATTTTGTAATCGGTATTTGTCTTTAAAATGCTAGAATTTGCACATAACTCTGTATTTTACTGATTTCAAGATATCTTAAAAAATATGCAATCAGATTTTATGATCAGTTTCTCAAACTTGAGCAGCTTTAACTCTTAATTTCTTGGGAAGCTACTTTTCACTTTCACTTGAAGAAAAAGAAAAACGTTGAATTAGTGCTACTCGTACTACAGCAACATCTCTGGTTACTCTATCCTCCTCTGTAATAGAGTCAGAATCTGTCAGGTTAAAAGAAAAGACTTTCAAAGCTAACTTTATAGAAATGTCAGTGTAAAATAAATAAATAAATAGTACCATTAATTTCCTCTTCAGGGATGCTCATGATGTTGAAGGCCTCCATGGTTTCGACGAACATTTCCTTGTCCGTCTGCCCTGGGACGGTCACGTTTCCGTTGGACAGGAAACGGTACTTGCTGTAATCCTCCAGACACAAATCAGCTGCAAAGGGAGCAGAGATAAACATCAGCTCATCTCATTTTCATTAAGTGAAGAAGGAATCGAGCGACTACATGCCTGGTCCAAAAACAAGACATGATTCACCTTCTACAGTTTCAAATCTGGAGATTTAGCCTTTTGAAAGTGCAGCACAGCTTGCATCGAAGGGTTGCGCCACACAATTTCCTGCCAGTTGCAGCATTATTTTAATACAAATACTTAAAGGGGACCTATTATGTAAAATTGCACATTTTTATGCTTCTTTTTTGGGTCTAAACAGCCCAGCTGTTTTTTTTTTGGCGGATGGGAAATGAACGGTTCAAAAACCTTCCACAGGGTCGTTACCTAGCAACCTCAGCCCACGTCCAATTGGAGTTCTAGCACATTTGGTCAGCTGTTTTTAAAACTGTACAATGGCTACTGGAAAAGACAAATATTTTGTTGTCGACTCGCTATTCAGAAGCCACTCGCTGCATCTTTGTTGGTTGTGCAGGAGGCTCTACTTCTGCTTCTGGTTGCATAATTGAGCATCTGTTTGCAGCTATTTTCATGTGTGACTGTAAAGTGCATGTAAAGTGAGGAGAGGCCCCAAAACAGCTCAAAATAGGCAGAACTGATCAGACTTAAATCTAATTGCATGCAAAAAAACCCCAAAAAAACTAAATTTTTTGCATAGCCTATAGATCCCAACCTGTTCAACGAAGCATCTTAAATTGAAATGCAACCAGAATCTTAATTCTTTTGTCTGTAAACTAGTTCCTCAGAGTCTTGATCTCGTAATTAGCACGTTTAGATAAGTTATTTTGAAACTTATTCTTCATTTTATTGCACTCCTGCTCTGACGACCAAGTCCTCACATCGCATTTTGTCTCCGGCTCCAGTCAGCATGTAGTAGAAGATGTGGAAGGTCCTCTCCTCTTTAGCTTGTCTGATGGCTCGAGACTTCTCCAGCAGATCTGAAGTTTCAGTTAAGACACAAACCAGTATGCACCAGTTACTTTTTGGGAAACCATTGCTGTACCTTAGGATAAGAGAAATGGTGAACTTGGTCCAGTTTTCCATCCAAATCTCACTGAAAAGGATACAAGTTTCTATGTTGGCTCCAACGATGTAGCCGTTGACGTCAAAGTTGATTCTGATGAATTTTCCCTTTTCACAAAAAAGATGCAGACATTGCGATTTATATTTAGTACTCAAACAAAAATAAATAAATACAATGGTATAGAAATACAAGTTTAAAAAAATTATTTTCAGCTAACTAGCTAGTTAGGGTTAGCCATGTGCATCTTCGTGCATGCACACGTCTGCGTTTGTGGGATACAAGTAAATAATTTAACAATTGTTTTAAACTTATAAGCTAGAGATTTAATACATCAACCATTAAAAGCTTTAGATTATTGCAACATGTTTCAGCGTTTGGATTTTGTTGAGGCTGAGTCTGCTGCTGGCAGGGCTGAGACTGAAACCACATCCTTAATGCATTCAGTCACTTTAACTGATCTCTCTGATCATCATATAGTTAAGTACATATTTTAAGTTTGCTAGCAAAGATTAAGAGCTGCCACAATTAAATGTAGTCTTACTGAAAAATGTCAAACTGTATAAATGGTTTTAGGAGATTTTTCTATGAAATTCAACTAAATCATTTGGAGAAAATGACCTCATTTGGATTTTTTGCAGCATGTATTAAAATACTCAAACAAAATGCAGCTGAAAGCTGAAATTCCTCAGTAAAATGCTACTTGACACCCTATTGGCTGGCGTTTTCAAAGCAACCAATCCAGAAGCACCATTTATTTTCCTTGGTGCCGATTGGCTGAAATAAGACTAGATATTAGTTTCTGCAGAAATACAAAGATGGTTCATTATAAGGTATGTTTGCTGTTTCAAAGAATTGAAGAAGACATTTATAAATGTTTTTAGAAGGTTTTGAGTATTTACACAACTAAACCCAGCGAATAATGTGTGTCCAAGGTTTGTTGATTTATCTCTACATTTTAAAAGTAAAAAAAAAAAAAAAATCAAACAAGAATTAGTGTAGGTGGTGAACTGTGATCAGTTAATTAATTTTCAGGGAGAATTGGTTCAGCTGCATCACATTTCGTTTTATAACTTGGAGGTAAAAGTAGTTAACATGGCAGCAAACTGATTCAGCAGCCTTCAAGTCGTGCTTACGAATCTAGAGGAGTTGTCGTTCTTGACGGTCTTGGCGTTGCCAAAGGCCTCCAGGATGGGGTTGGCCTGCAGCAGCTGCTTCTCCAGCTCCCCCTAGTGGAGAAGACAGAATTTCACTCGTTTTGTCTCAACTCGAGCAGGAGAAGCTCAAACTCTGCAAAGCTGCACATCCTTCATTGGCAAAAATGCATTATAGAGGACTTTTCCTGTAACCGATTTCTTGTTCACTTTCAAAAGAAAGACCTCAGGCGACGTTATTGCCCAACCAACCACACGCAGGCACACGCAAAAATACAGATCCTGCACATTCCTGCATGCAGTACATTCCCGCAGAACAGCAAGCCCACTCAAGCTTCAAGCCCCTGTGAAGCCATCCCTTTCCATGCAGGCACACACAGCACAGGCGACGACACAACCAGGTTAACACTGACGGCTTGACATAATGCAAAACAACAATACAAAATGACAAAAAACACAGACTGAATGTGAACAGCTGCTGGGTGGAGTGAGAAACCCGAGCTGCTCTACTGTCAAGCCAGTTAGATGTAGGGCAAGAAACTGAAGCAACAGAGCCACACAGGCAGCAATGCTAAAATGTTAACATTTTAAATTAAAAGCAAATTAATTTATGCTTTAGAAAGTAAGAACTACACTCTGGTCTCTGAGGGCTTAAAGAAAATGGCTCTATAATGCAAAAACAAAATCTTACCAAGTATTTTTGATCTAGTTTCTAGCTCTATATCTTTGTACACTTGAAATAAAAACCAGCTTTCCCAGTGCAAAAAAATATTAGCTCGTCTTTAGCCAATAATTTCTTAATATTGATGAAAAAAATTCCATTTTAGAAATTGGTAAAAATATCTCGTTATAAGTAAAATAATCTGCCAGTAAAACTAGTAGGCCTGTCCCAATAGATCAATTTATTGTATGATAAATTAAAAACAAGCTAAATAATTTCCATTTGCATGATTTATCATTTCATTTTTCTCTCTTTATACCAAAAACTGGAAGACAAAAGGCTTCAGTTTGGTTTCAACTGGCCTTTAGAGGAAAATTTTATTTACAGTGACTTCATAATTTATTTTAATGTTTCAGTTTTGTTTATCGATTTGAGATTTAAAATGTCTTCCAGTTTTAAATGTCTATTAGAAGTTTATTGATCTTTGAGGATGTGTTCTTGCATCATTACTTGAAAATGGTCTCAAAAACAAGATCATTGTTTATCGTAATAACTTCTGAAACAATTTATCATCCAGTAAAGTTTGTCATCATGACAGGCCCAAGAACTAGAATGTTTTTATTAAGGGATTTTTGACTTAAAACTTGAATATCTTGCTGAAAAGTTACTTGTAAGCCAGTTTGTGTTATTTCAAGAGTAATAAAATATACTGCTCAAAAAATAAAGGGAACATTTCACTTTAATTTTGTGTGTGGCTCCAAATCCAGGCCTCCATTGGTTAATAAATTTGATTTCCATTGATGAATTTTGTGTGATTTTGTTGTCAGCACATTCAACTTTGTACAGAATAAAAGTATTCAATGAGAATATTTCATTCATTCAGGTCTAGGATGCGTTATTTGAGTGTTCCCTTTATTTTTTTGAGCAGTGTATTTACACTGAAAACTAGACCAAAAATACTTGGTAATTTTGAGTTTTTTTGCAGTGTAAACCATGAGTTACAAGGAACTACATGTCACATACTTCCCTTTCTGTACAAACACAACATGAGAGTTTTAACACCAGCAGAAAGTTCTGTTTTTCACTGATTAGACTAAAAACTCAATAAAAACAAAATGTCTGAATGACAATCTGATCTGCTTCCATGACACCAAGGATAGATGACTTATTGTTAGTATAAATGGAGCCAGAGAGATCAACTCACATGGGACAACACAGCACCGCCCTGGAGGGAAGAAAGAAAATTCAACACTTTAGAAACATTGTAGGTCAGATATTACATCACAGGAAACCTGGTGGCAGCAAATGGCTGATGGCAAAATGATTTATGAAATGTTTCATGTCAAGTCTTGTCAAACATCCTAATGTCGAGAAAGCAGCTGAGGTATGCGTGAATTAAGATGAGCGTTCTGCTCCGGTTCAGTCGCTGGAGGCCTGGCGGGCGTGTTGGGGCCTGAGGCAGGAATGCACCGCCGTCGCCCCACCGCTCGTTAAGACGCATACCTTCACCGATCTGGACTAACATGGAAATCTACCAAACACACGATTGTGGAAAGATCAGGGAGCTGATGAGCTGCAGAACTGGGGTGTTTCCACTCTCACTTACCTCCCACTGTTAGAAAAGAGTCATAAAAAACAAAACAAAAAGATGTCTGGGTTTCAAACCAACCTGGTCCTTCTTGAACTTTGAGGATGAAGCGACATGAGCAAGATACTGAATGACCTTCTTTGTATTCTCCGTTTTCCCAGCTCCCGACTCGCCGCTGCAGAAAACAACACAAATGCACACCAGACACAATTATTTATAAGTAGTAAAAAGTAATGCATTAAAATGGCCATTCAGAAGGTGAAATGAAAAGATACAAGAAACAACTCGTAATAAAATCTAGAAACAAGAACTCGTTGTATTTGGCATCGCCAAACGTGAGAAACAAATTGATTCACAAGCTGCTTTGAAAGTTCAGTTTTTAATTAGACAATAAATCAATATGTTGCGATCAGTATCAAAAGGTAATATGTCTGAGAAAATTTAATATTCCTATCCAGAACCGCACAGCATTCTGGGAGATGTAGGCAGAAGAAAGGTTTTAGCTGCTCAGCCTCTCAAAGCCAGTTGGTGGAATCAACAAACAGATTATTTCACTTACAATATGATAAAAAAAATGTCTTATAAATTAGAAAATCTGCCAGTGGAACCAATACTTTTTCATCATTAGATATTTCTTGCTAAAAAGTTACTTGTTAGCTAGTTTTGGCTTTTTTTCCCCCTCAAATGTACCAAGATATTTTCACTAGAAATGGACTAAAAATGTTGGGTAAGATTTTGTATTTTTGCAGTGAAACTTATTTTTAAAACCGATTCATGTTTAAATGCAAGTTTTACAAAAATAAAGTAAAATCAGAAGAATCAAAGAAACATACGTGCAAAGGATGGACTGATCCTCTCGATCTGTTAAGAAAAAGAATAATAAGTTAAAAAAAAATACAAAACTTGATGCAAAGCCAAGTTAACAAGCAGCAACAAAGAGCAGGATTGTACAAGTCTGCAGCAGCTTCTGCTAAGTGCCAACAAACACACGTAGTTTAATAATTACTGCTCATTTAAATAGGAAAACTTCCAGCTGCTCCTTTCACCCTGTGGCGGCGCTACATTACAAATGTGTGCAAATCTTTGTCTATATTCTGCTAATGTTGAAAAACAATTTTGCAGTTGTGGTTCATTAAATAGGAAATTCAATTCAACATTAATAAGCTTGTTAACGTGATAATTCAGTAACAATCTTGGCAGTGACGGATGTGAACAGTTGCATCGGTTACATCAGCCACGGCGCCGGCGCTCATGGAGGAAATGTCAGCGTCTGATTCAGGAGCAACAAAGCGCTTACACTTGGAGCGCCGTTTTGGGGAAATTATAGTCTGTGGATTTAGAGAAGAGCTACAGATTCAACAAGTTCAAATGACCCACAATTTCATTTTATCTTTTCTTTTTTTTTTTTTTTATCAACTGTGCGATGCAGAGGGCTTTGATGGAGCCAACGCCACGTTCTGAAAAAACAACTACAAACCACAAAGATGACCACTTCCCGTCGTCATCTTCACGGTTTTCAGCTGTAGTAACACTGATTCTTGATCAAGTGTGATGCAAAAAAAAAAAAAAAAAAAAGTGTATCCGTTTCAGTTTTGCGAAATACATCTATTTTGATACAGCTGCAAAGCTACGTCATCCGAGCCCAAACCTTTGTTTTATTGCCATGTTTCCATTAGCAAATTTCATAATTTCAATTTGCACAATTTTATGGTGAATGGAAATGCAGCTACAGAAATAGCATCAGAGGAAACATTACAGTGAACTTTAACATTTTATGTTTACATTCATATACATACGTAGGCCTGTCAATAAATTTTGTTGGACGATAAATTGTCCCAGTAATTATTGCAATAAACACAGATATTGTTGTTTTGCAACCATTTTCAATGCAGGAAAACATTCTCAAAGATAAACTATCACCAAACCTGGAAGACATTTTAAACATCCAAAGACTTTTGTCATCCAGCTTTTGGTAGAAAGAGATTAAAGAGAAAAACGATAAATTATTGAGCTTGTTTCAATCGATTTGTTGTGTTTTCTGAGTGAACCTCTGTGTGTCGAGCATCACTAATCGTCCTCAGTAAGCCGCTCGCTCACCCTGCATCATGCTCCGGTAGGCCGTGTCGGTGATGGCGTAGATGTGCGGCGGCATCTCGTGCCTCTTCTTGCCCTTGTACATGTTGACGATCTCCTCGCTGTAGATGGGCAGGTTCTTGTACGGGTTGATCACCACACAGAAGAGACCCGAGTACGTCTGTGGCAGACAGGAAGAAGCTTCTAGAGTGAAACGGGAAGCGTCTGAACATTCCCCGCACACCGTTTCCCACTCACGTAGATGAGTCCGGAGTAGTATCGCTCCTTGAGGTTGTGCAGGACGGAGGCCTCGTTCAGGCAGGTGAGCTCCGCCATGTCCTCCACCTTGCTGAACTTGGGCGGATTCATTTTCTGGATGTCGTCCTTGTTCACTTTCACCTGAGATTCGCAGAGATGAGCGTTACCGATTAGGGATTGGAATCAGTCGATTACTTGGATTCGACAAGCTGCTTGCTCAACGATTCTGCTCATCGGTTAAAGTAACGTGTGGCGCATTTGCATGGCATCGTAGAAATAGAGCTCCAAAATTTGTTTATATTTAATTTTAAAAAAAAGACAATACTACTAGGGCCAGTTGCAACATGTTTAGTCACAATGAAAGGAGGAAATGCCTCCAACATCAAACAACCTGCAACCGATTTCTACAAAACCTCTGGAGATGATGCAAAGAAGGATTCCTCATAAAGGAAATCAAGAATGGACAACCCTGACCATCCTGTTCATCAGACAGTCTTGGGAAAACAAAGTGTCTTCAGTCAGAGGCTTCTTCAGATTCGCTGTAATACAGACAGCTGCAGGAGATCTTTCATGCCAACAGCATTTTCTGTCTGCAATAATTCTTTGAAGAATTTTAATTCATACAAGTTACAACATTTAATTTCCCTTCGGGATCAATAAGGTATTTTTGAATTTGAATGTGAAATGATTCATCTGTTGCTTAGCAACAGTGGTGACTGAGTGCAGCGTCTCCTTCCATAAATGTCCCAGGTAACGTTAAAACTCCATATCTTGGTAATTTTATTAATGTTGGCGACAAACTGCATGAAAAATCTCCGTCTCACATTAACATTTACAGTCATGCTCAATAAATTAGAAATTAAATGTTCAGACAATGTTCGTTTATTATAATAAATCAAAAACTGTTGATGTGCAGAAAGCTGCATTTCATGTTAAAATTTGACAGAGGGATTCTTATTTTTTAAAGCTGCAGTATGTAACTTTTATAAAGAATCTGCTTTTTACATATTTGTTCAAACTGAGATAATCTGAAAATATTGATTTCCTCCACCTTGTCCCTGAGCTGCTATTGCCTATTGAAGAAACGCAACGCTCCAGGCCAAAAACAACCAATCAGAGCGAGGAGGCGGGTCTTAGCACTGTCAATCAATCTGATGTATTGGCTGCTAAATGTGCTAACAGGGAGAATCAACTTGCAGGTAAATCTGAGGTCGTGGGTGGCGATTCTAACTAGGCTGAATGCACAGATTGATTGACAGCGCTAAGACCCGCCCCCTGGCTCTGATTGGTTGGGGTCAGTTTTATCCGACTCTTACTAAACGCTCACAACATTGTGACAGTTTCAACAAATATCTGTAGAAGTTGCGTACTGCAGGTTTGGGAAAGTTTTAATCCCGTTTGGACCGATCAAGGTGAATATTTTAACTGGAGTTTATTTCTGAGCTCGATGGACTGATGGAGCTTCACCTTCTTGCCGGAGTCGGACAGCTCCACCACACACTCGTCGCCCTTCTCCTCCTTCAGCGACCCGGCCTCATATCCTTGCTTCTCGCTGGGGACCCACACCAGCTTCTTGGAGGCCCAGTCGGCCTGGGCCAGCGGGTCGTTGATGCCGCTCCGGTCCCCGTACAGGAACTTGTCTGCGTCCGTCATGGTGGCTGCAAAACAGGAGGTTAAATAAACAGTTCAGAGGTTAATTCAAGAAAACGCGTCAAGAAATCATTCAGCAAATTCTATATTCAGGTTTAATATTTAGTATTTTGATTTTACTTCTAGGTTTCAATATAGCATTATATTTAATGTTCAATATGTAGATTAAGTTTTTACATTCAACATCTAGATGTATTTTCACATTTAGCATTTAGGTTTAATAGGCAAATTCAGATTTAACAATTTATTCAGATTTAATATTAAGATTATTCAAGTTTAGATTTGCTAAAGTTGTAACATGAGTTTTTTTTAAAGACGTTTCCATCTTAAATGTTAGTGTCCTAAATGTGAGAAAAGTAATCAAGATATTAAAAAAAAAAAAAAAAACATCTCCTGAATATTTTACACCATTAAATTTCTCGCCCTCAAAACATAATTTCCCAGTTTTGTGTACAACTGAAACGCAGCACAAGTAAAATTGTTTATTAGCAACATGCTGCAACATGAAGATATTTTTAAAAACCAGTCTAAAAAGAGAAAAATCGCTAAAGGGCCTTTGAGTTACCGCTATTAGAAAACGTTATGACGGCTCTGCAGCGTCTCAGTCTGAATCATCCCAAGATGTGAACTTTGGATAACAGGCTTTTGTTTCTGTGGAGCAGCGCCGGTCCAGACACGTTGCTGCTGCAACAGCTGCTCGACGTTCTTCTACTGTATCATTTATGCCTCTTTATCCTGAACCCACAAAAAAAAAAAAAAAAATTAAATATGAGACCAACTCCCTGCAGTTGTCCGAGAATGCCTCATCAGTAAGAGGTCAGCTGCCTGATCTTGTCATTTTAAAGATATTAATGTTTCCAGAGGTCACCAGAGGTCGAGCTGAGTTGAAGTCTCTTATGCTGACCTCCATCATTTTTGGAAACATTTTTTTGACTCTTTTGTAATAAATTAAGATACATTTTCTTTTTAAATCATCCGGCGTCTCTCTGGCTGATCTGTGTGAATCCCAGACTATATTTCCAGAGGTCAAAGGTCAGCCAGCCAAACCAAATTTACCAAAAAAAAAAAAAAAAAAAAAACTAAATATGGTTTCAATCAACTGTGCTAAATTTGTACATTATTTGATTGTGTGGCTATCATTTTAAAGATAATGTTTCCATAGGTCAAAGGTCAACCAACCAATCCACATTTACAAAAGCAAACTAAATATGGCTTCCATTAAAAAATTTTTGTTTATGTTACTTGGCCTGTCGCAACAAACAAATCAATTAATTGTATGATAAATTCAAACAACCTCAATAATTTCCATCATTTATGTTTTTTTTCTTTCTACCAAAAACTGGAAACGGAAAAGTTTTCCGTTTCAACTTCCATTGTATTCATTTAAAATGTTTTCCAGTTAAATGTTTATTACAATTTAAAGGTTTATTGATCTTCGATAATCTGTTCTTTATTATTACTTGAAAATGGTCTCAGAATAAAAACGTTATCATTTATCGCAATAACCTCTGGGATAATTTATCGTCCAGGAAAAACTTGCAGTGACAAACCTGTTACAATTTCAGATTATCTTTTAAAAATGTTTCCTGAGGTCAACCTGCCTCTCCTCATGTACAAAATCAACAAAAAATCATTTAAATTGATTGTGGAGCTGAAATGTTATTAGCACAGTGGTTGATTGAAGCCAAGTTTGTTTGATTTTGTGAAACACGGTGGCTGCTGGTTGACACCTGATGACTCCAAAGGCATCTGGAAACATTTATAAACGTTTGACATGAATTTTGTTTAATTCAAAGACGACTGAGGCGTTTGCAGAATCTGTTGGATTCCTGAAGGAAGTGATGCTTTGAGGGGAGGAATGTTAGTGCAAGTCTGGACAGAGAGAGAGATGTCACGTCCTGATCACACCCTGAAGAGAAGGAAAAGATAAAAACAGTGCAGAGATGTTGACAGAAAAAGACGTGAGCTCCATTAAAACACATTTAGATGAGCTGCTTGTTCTCGAGTCGACGATCAGAGCGATGGAAGACTGTTTGTGTGTGTGGGGATAAGGGCGATCTCCTGAGTGTGCGCTTGTTTATCGAGTGAGGGATGAAGGGATAAGCCACCTGGGTCTCTCCTAAGTGCATTATGCGCTCAGACTCCCGAAGAGGAGCAGCGCTGCCACAGGACAGACGAAATGCTACGCTAGCTGCTGCAGCGGCTGCATATTCTCCGAGTTGCAGTCATGCGTTTGCGGCTTCACTTTCAGAGCCACCCATGGGGCAACTTCTGGAGGAAGTTGCACAAACCGCCTCTGTGCTTCAGTTCAAGCTTCTGCAGTAATTCATCTGCATGCAGCCCAGCTGCACAGCTTAATCTTTTGTGTTCAGCATCATCTTCGCTGTTCTGTCCCTGGCTGCCTGTCAATCCGAGCTTTATCCAAACTAAGGCACCAAGCACGAGCCCTGCCACCTGCAGCAACTAATCACCGGTTTACTCACTGATTAATCGATCATTCTGACAAATAAACAATTATTCTGCCAATTAATCGATAGTGTTTTGACGGTTAATCAATTATTCTGGCGATTAATCGAGTATTCTGTCGATTAATCGCATAAAGAATTGCCACATTCTGCTGATTTTTCATTGAATTCTTTCTTATATATATATATATATATATATATATATATTAGAAATACAGTAAAAGATGCAAAACAATTCATTTTTTAAATTAGAAAACATTTCATTGCATAAAATGCAACAACATAGCATTCCTTTCAGGGTAGCAAAGGATGCATCTACAGCAAAAAAAAATACTTTTAACATAAATTTGAGAAAAGTTTAGGAAACTTTGCTCGATTCAGTGCAGTGTTTGGCTGGTTTATTGATCATTTTTAGATAAATGAATAATTGGATTGAAATAGATGCTTAAGAGTTATGAACCAGGTGGAGTTAAAACTGCCACTTGAGTTTTGGGTAAAAACAAATGTACAAACTTTTTATCTTTAATGCAAAAAGGTTATATTTTTCTGCAGTTATGACTCAATTACGACTCTGATTATGTCATTCTTTCAGCAAACAGCCATTTTAAGTCCGTGTACACCTGCAAAGTTTATTGACTCATCACAGTTAATCTGATTAACACGATCAGAATACTGTAGATTGTTCTGGTTTTAAGCAGATCAGGACAGGTAGATTCAGGAAGTAGGTCTCATTTTTAATAAAACCAAACAGCTGGTTGTCTGAGCCAAAGCAAAAAGAGGAAGGCTGCCATCATGTCGATCACATCTCTTCTGTTTAAAAGCCTCGCCCAGCTGAGGAAACCTCATATGTGCAACTCCTGACAGGCCGACATGTCGCCTCTTTTGTCTGTCCAAACCAAATCTGTAGCCTGGAGCTGCTTAACAGCTGGGTGTGTGCTGCTGCTGCAGCAACACACACTGCACCTGCCGTAATTACAGGCACTCTGAACAGTTTACATTTGGGTTTGTACCGTCCTGCTGCTGCTGCTTCTGGTGTCACTTTATTTCCTCCCACAAGCAACATTTTAACTTCATACACGAGAATCTTTTGTGCTTAATAAATTATAAATAAGTAAGTTTGTATAGATTAGGAGTAAATTAGTAAAAAAAAGTGTTCAGTTGTTTCCAATCAGATTGACTGGAAACACCTGATCCAGGTGCAAAACTGACCTCATCAGCAAAACTAAACCGATTTAAAGCTGTAATTCTTTATTTAAATTGTTTCATAGCTTAAAATAAGCCCTACATACTTCATGTAGTTAAGATGAGATACTTTTTCGTGCATTTTGGAACCAAAACATGAGTAAATAAGAGAGCCAACCTTGTTTTCAGCAGCAGTAGGTGAGCTGTGTGTCCGTGTCGGTCCCGCTCCACTCGGCGGCGTGTCGCTGATTCTCCTCCCCGGGATGAGGTGCAGTCTGTCGGCTCGCCGCTCCGTCCAGCCGCTCGGAGTGGAGGTTCGGACAGAATGGGTGCCGGACAGGATGGGTGCCGCACAGCTTCTCAGCTGCGCTGTTTTATTTTTCGCAGGTGAGCAAAAGTCCCCGCCCACTTCCCCAGCCGCAGCGCGCTGTTGTGCATGGTGCGTTCAGGAGCGCCTCGTAAAGAACAAAAAACAAAAACCGGACTTCTCAAAATCGCTGCTGCAAAAGGTTTAAATCCAAACGCACAATCTGTATGCAATTTCAGAAGAAAGATGGTTCAGATTATATCAAAGATCTCTTTTCACGCGTTTTGTTTTGTTTTTGGTGCCTAATGGATCAAATTAATTTCATTTTGGGTCATTTCCAGATCACAAATGTCGTCAAAGGGCCTGTTGTGATAGAATATATTTATAAAACTCATTAATAAACTGTTAAAATATTAATAAATAATGTTATCTCCATTCAATACGTCTTAAAATTAAATAGTAAATTGATTAAATTTGCAGTATAAAGATAAAAATTGCTTTTATTTGACTGATAAAGTCAAATTTAAGCGATGATAGATAGATAGATAGATAGATAGATAGATAGATAGATAGATAGATAGATAGATAGATAGATAGATAGAATTTGTTTGTTGAAAAAACTAAAATTTCTCTTACAATCAACTGATTTTTGATAGGTTTGAAACACAGATCTTGAACACACCATTCGCAAAAACATGGTGGTGGCAGCATCATGCTGTGGTGAGGCAGCTCTAAATCTACAGCCAGAGTTTCGTCAGATCAAAACATATTCAACTATCAGAATGGCCCAGTCAAAGTTCAGAACAAAATATGATTGGAAATCTTTAGTAAGTTTTTAAAAAAAATGCACTGAGCTATTTTACAAAAATCAAACTATAAAACACTTTTAGGTGGAATTAAAGTCAAAATTTTCTATAAAGCATTGATTTGGGGGAGCTGAATCCAACACCTAAACATTTTAAATTAAATTATGTGTTACATTTCTTTAAGCAGCTGTCAAACCACAAAAATGTGTCACAAAGTTGGTGAGCATATCAGCAGCATTAAACCGCAAGATGTTAAAAATGTGAAATAAAGTTATTTGGAGGATTTTACTGCATATTTCAGTCTTTATTTCTGGTATAAAAATAGAAAAATGACATGAAATAAAGTAAAACAAAGCAGACACCGGAAGCTGAATCATTCATAGCTCAACGGTTCAGTGAATGACTGTGAACACGTGATGCGTTTGTGTGTTTCTCGCTGCGTCGGAAAGCAGAGTTTCTCTGTTACCTGAGCATCTGAGCAGGGGTGTGGCAGTTTGATGTGTCTGATGTTGAAACACGAAATAAAACACAGAGCAGAGCGGAAACACCAACATGTCTGACTGAAAAACAAAAGTTTTCATAATTGTTTTATATTTAAAATCCTCGCTCTGCAGCTGCGGGTCTCAGACGGGAGTTTCAGGGGAATCAAACCTCCCAAACAAGGTAACACATTTACCTGCACCGTGTGTCCCATCCACCAATGAGGTTTCAGCTGAGTTTCCTACCATATATGGTCAGACAGGAGCAGAAAGAAAGAGAAGAAGACTTGAGGAAAGAGAAGTGAGCGTTTCCTCAGTGTTGGGTTGCTCTGCGTGCCTCGTCATCAGCCCCAGTCATCCTGCGGCTTCACATGGGTCACACATTGAAGATGAGCTGATATTAAGTAGAAGCAGCATGCTGCAACAAGAATGAAGCAAGAAAAGAGAAAGAAAGAAAAACCTTCCCTTTGAAGTCTCTGCAAATATGGTTTATTGTTGTCAATAAAAACATTGGAAACTGGCATAAATTGATGCATAAACAGTAATGAATTTAACAGCGGTTAAATTTATCATGTTAAAATCTAAAGCTGCAGCATGTAACTTTTATTTTTATTTGTTAAAACTGTCACATGACAGGACTTTATTACACATCCTCTCTGGGCTGCTATTGCCATCTGAAGAAACACTCCGACCAAAAACAACCAATCAGAGCCAGGAGGCGGGCATTAGCGCTGTCAATCATCTCCTGAACGCACTGCTAAACGTGCTGATGGTGGAGGAACAACTTAGTTACAGAAGAACCATTTATCCGGTGGCTATGCTAACTAGCCTTAGCATTCACGACAGAGTCTGCTGATTGGCAGCACTAAGACCCGCCTTCAGGCTCTGATTGGTTGTTTCTAGTTGGCACTGGGAGAAGGGAGTAGCTCAGTTTTTTCACAGATTATCATCTCATACGATTTTGTTACAACATAGTGACAGTTCACCAGACATGTAAAAATATATCAATTATAAAAGTTACACACTGCAGCTTTTAACATAGACATATTAAAATCAGGTTTAAACAAAGGACATTGCAAATCACTTAATTAATTTATTTATTTGCCACGTTACGCCCAAAACCTTTACTGTGTTACTGGGATTTAATGTGAAAAACCACAGAGTAATGCAAAAACCACAAACCAGTCGATGGGGGCATGAAGTGAGAGGTGCTGTGCATCCTATTTGCAAAAAAAGAAAAAGAAAATAAAGAAACAACCATGCAAATGCTCATGCCTCAGGGAAATGTAGTTACTGTTCAGTTACTGGTTTGAATTGTGGGAGGATTAGGAGAAAACCCTCACATTCATGGAGTTTGCATGTTCTTTCATGAACGAACACGCAAACTTCATGCAGAAACCCAGGATAGGATTCAAATCCACACCCACGAGTTTCACTCATAAAATATGTCAATTATTCTGATGTTATTATTCTGGTTGTGTCACAAACCTTCAGTGTTTTAGGTTTAGATTTATTTCATATTCTTGTGTACTTGCTTTGTCAGGTTTTGCCACTCAGTTCCTTCGTTGCTCAACAAGTTTTACCATGTTCAGATCATTAGTATTGCTTCAAAGATCTTATTGTTTCTGTTCTTTCCTTAGTATTTAGTTTCATTCATTTGTGTAGGTTTGTTTTCCAGTTGGACAGCAAACATAATGATGCAGGGAAAAGCTGAAATGGAAGATATTCAGAATGGCCTAGTTAAAGTCCAGACCTAAATAGAGTTGAGAATCTGTGGAAGGATTTACCAAAGAAGGGTCAAAAATGTCAGTCTGTCATGATGGCGTATTAGGGCCATTGGGGATACAGGAAAAAATTCCTGCCAGAAAAATCAGAAATTTTCTAAAAAAATAAATA
Source organism: Poecilia latipinna (assembly GCF_001443285.1). Taxonomy (NCBI): domain Eukaryota; kingdom Metazoa; phylum Chordata; class Actinopteri; order Cyprinodontiformes; family Poeciliidae; genus Poecilia; species Poecilia latipinna. Next base: position 110,001 of record NW_015112641.1, on the reverse strand, counting down.
AATAAACCATGGAAATTTTTACGCTCCAAAAGTTAAATAAATAAATAAAGTTCAAGCTTAATTTCATAAAATTGGTAGAAAAAACCTTGGAAGTTTCTGGGTATCAAATGTCAAAAAAAAAAAAAAAAAAAAAAAAAAAAAAAAAAAAAACAACCTAATTTAAAAAAATTTTGAAAAAAA
>NW_015112641.1:66986-106824 GCF_001443285.1 Poecilia latipinna | reverse complement strand
AATAATTTTAAAAAAAATGGGAAAAAAAACCTTGAAGTTTTTGGGGAAAAAAAAAAAAAAAAAAAAAAAAAAAAAAAAAAAAAAAAAAAAAAAAAATCAAGCTCAATTTAATAAATGTTGTAGAAAGAAATCCGTGGAATTTTCTGAGTTTCAAAAGTTGAAAATTTGCATAAAAAAATAATGAAATTTTGAAATTGATCTCAGAAATTTTCTAGACAAAAGAAATCCTGTTTCAAAAGTTGAACATTTTTTAAACTTAAAATTTCTTTATTGCAAATTTTCAACTTCTGAAACAAGATATTTTTGAGGATTTTTTTTTTTTTTTTGGCAAAATCTACTACTGTTGCCATAATATATAGTCGTAATACGTCAATGTTTAAACCTTAAAGAAACATACTCAAGGATTTGCATTAAGCTTTTACAAAGTATTTACTCAGGCGAGCTAAATGGAAAAGTCACTCCGCTTTTTGAACTTCTGTTGGTAAAAATGCGAACAAAATGTATCCCTTTTTTTCCTCCTCTACACACAACTATTGTTTGGACTTTCATGTAAAATCCGAATATTTTTGCAGGGAAATTTAAAGAGATGAAATCTCCTCGGTTCATTTTCACCGCCTTGGATCCAATATTCAGCCGGTCGAGTCAAACTCACCTCAGTGCGATTTGTTCATAATGTGAGTTCAGTAAAAGGTGAATCAGGTTAAGTTCTGCATGATATGTTGCGGAGGTTTTCAAATAAAAGCAGAACCGGTCATGTTCTTTACATGTCATGTCATGTAAGGAGCAGCGGCTCATTTAACAGAAGAGCGGAGTAGAAAAGACGCTGCAGGTAGAGAAGCATGACGGTGTTTGGCAGCCGGAGCAGATTATATCACCTTTTATTTCCAGGTGCATTCATTAAGAAGCGAGATTAGATCTGAAAACGTGCAAGAAAGCGTGTAATGAAGAACCAGACAGCTGGATGGATGAATATCTAGATGTAAAACGCAGTCAGAGAGAAGAAGCTTCACAGAAAGACGGAGTTCTCCCTCTTGTGGCCAAAAGTTAGAATTACAAGACGTAGACAGAAGTCAGAACGAGATTTTTACTTCAAAATTAAACAAGCACACAAAAGCTTTTTATGAGTTTTTATTTATTTGAGTTTTGAGTGTTTTATTATTTTTTCTCAAAAAAAAAAGGAAAAGAAAAAAAAAATCCTGAGGTATTCACAATATAATGGCATTTATTCTGTTTGAAATGAGACTAGAGTGTTGGGGAGGATAAAACAGTCAAAAAAAAAAAAGTTACACAAAAGGGCAGTAAAGCTTTGTCATTTGATAGATCTGTCAAGACAACATATCCACGGTGTGTTTTACATACAGGAGGCCCTTAAACAGAGGGGAGCAGCGTCCCAAAACAAACCTGCAAACTAGTGAAGAAGTCATGCAAGAGAGACGGGATTTTACAGAGACCAAGAAACAAACTTTAGATATTTTAACGAGGGCGTTTACCGTCGACTGCAGGGAAAAGGGGGCTTCACAAGGCAACCAGTCCACTATCGTAGCAGTCATCAGCTGAAATATCTATTTAAAAAATAGACAGATGGAGTGGCGTTCAGGACAAACGGGTTAAAAGTCGCCCAGGTTTCAACTGGGAGATGTTAGTAAAGCTAGAGTTGGACTATAAAACGGTTCACCTGGTGAACTGAAAATCAGCAGTTTAATGCACTGCTTTCTGCTGAGACTTTATAAATTAAAAAAATGGCTGCAAGTTAGTTTGAAGGTTCAATATAATAATAATAATAACAATAACAATAATCTGCTTTCTGTACACAAAAAGTTAAATGCCAAAGAGTCTACTCTCCTCTTCATGTCCTGTTTGCCCTCCATACGAAAAAAAAAATCATAACCAAAACATAAAAATGACCAATAAATAAATATAAGTGAGAAAAATACACTGTCGAATCATTTTCTTGTTGCGTCACAGATTTATGATTGATAAAATAACTGCTGCGACGTTAAGAAAATGAGTAAAATATTCTTCTTTCTGCAATAAGAAACCCATCACAAGTGCAACATCGGTCACCACAGTCTCAGCATTAAAGAAAAATAAAAATAATAAAAAAGCTCAGGCGTTTCGCCAGAAGCTCACGACTACAGCATCAGACAAAAATAACCGGGGAAAAATGGGGTGGTGGAGAACAACAGCATGTAATTTATGACCCATACAAGAAATAAATCAATAAAAATTAATTACCAAAGGAAAAAAAATATATAATAAGAATAATAAAAATACTAATAGTGGGCAGATTATAGTGGAATGATGAGAAAAGCCATCAATCCACTTTGCCACTTAATAAAAAATATAAAGATGAGTCTGTGTGGGATCAGCCTCTTAATTGTTCAATTTGGTGTCATCATTGCCCTGAATAACAATAATAATAATAATAAAATTGTAATCATATTATTCAGAATAATAAAATCAAAGGACAAAATTAAAAGCTAATCCCTCTGAATAAACACATTTGGTAGACAAAGATCACACCGTCTCCGCTCGCTCACAGCCAGGGGAAATAAAATATGACACAAAAAGAAACAGGATGACCAGACATTTGTTTTTCTACCGTCTGCTGACGAAGGCTCGAGTTCCTCCTCTTCCTCCTGCTGCTCATCAACAAGTGATGGGTTCAAAGCCAAACAGTAAACCGACAGAGAACATGGAGGAAAACGACAAAAAAAGGCAAACAAGTGTGTCTTTTCCTAAAGTACACAACAATGTTCAAATACAAAAAAAAAGAAAAAAAAAGAGGAGAAACAAATACACACTGTAAGTGTAAAAATCATAAATAAAGGATAAAGTTTTGTGCATCCCGTCCCAACCGGCCATTGTCTTGAAAACAAAAAACAAAAGAAGAAGAAGAAATCTCAAACAGAAAAACAAAAACAATGGCAGTTATAGCGGTTACGATAACAAGCAACTGATGTACTTTACAGCACTGATGTGTCCCACCCACCCCAAACGCACCACACTACAAACCCCGGTCGGCTTCCCGTCCCCCCCACACCCCCGATACAATCCTTAAATATCTGTCAGCTCATTCAAAACGCGTCTCTTGCTCCGCCGCCGCCGTTCATCTGGGACTCTGTATTTACAGGAAGCAAGCCGACATGGTTTGAATGACTGCATAGTGAAAATGATATTTGGTTTACTTACAGATGGACTTAAAGCACACACACACACACACACACGCACACACACTCTGTGCCAAGGCAGGTAAACTCCTCGCACCTGGCAGGCCAATATACATAAAGCGTCGCTGTGTGGGATGGGAAAGCTTTATACATTTGGTGAACGTAGATTATCAGCTTTATTCTTACTTTCTCGCGCAGTCGCATCACATTTCACGACGGATCGGCCGTCGTCCAATCAGGAGCGGCAAAAGAAAAAACACACACAGCAACATCGAGGGAGTGTGTGCATGTGTGCGTTTGGAAAATACACACACACAAAAAAAAAGACAATAAAAATCAGCAGCGGGAGACCGAATCCACCAACTCTGGACTCGAAGAGTCTCCTACGTCTGAAAACAGCAACAGTTCTGGTTTATGACCAACAGGGGGCAGCAGAGAACCAACAGCAGCTGCAATTCCATTATGAATGTGAGCAAAACTTTAGTTTTCTGCTAATGTCAATAACATTTTTTTTTAAATTGTAATTGCGGTGTTTCTGTAAAAAAGTGAACAAAAATCATACATGGATAAGCATATTCACACAATAAGACATTAAAAATCAACACCTTCCAACCACTTCCTGTCGTCTTCTTCGTGGATTTCGCCAGTAGTAACATCCGGATGTTGATCATGTGACTCATGATGTAATAACGTTTTTTTCAATTCCAAATTTGTAATTGAAATAAATAAATGCAAGAGAAGAGTTTCCACTTCTTATTCTAGCGCAAAGAACTATCAAAGGATTTGAGTTTTGTTTTTAAAATTGCCGTTTAATTTAAGCAATTTAATGTATTGTCAATGGAAAAGCAGCTGCAGCCGACGCTCCGTAGTGAGAACAAACCAAGTTGGATGAAAACGTTACAGCCGGACAGGAAGCTCAACATCACATCTGCTCAGGCGACAAACGAGAAACAAAACCTGTTTGGTAACAAATCTAGTTTTGCTGCTGCAACCAGCAAACGGTGAACGATGGAAACTCATGTCTGGTTTAGACAAGAAGTATTTAGCTTCAAATTACCTCAGCTCTTCTCTGCAGGATGTGATCTTCGATAGTTAAAGTAAAATCTGTGCTGCGAGTCGCTTTCCAGTTCCTGAATTAGCTGAAGCGTAAGAATTATTCCACCGTTTCAAAACAATCTGCATAAGGGTTGAAACGATTAATCTAATCGTAACGAATCAATTATATTTGTCTACTAATTTAGTAATTGGTTAATTGTTAACTGAAGTAAAGATGGTAAAAGTAATTATCCAAAACTGTACAATGAAATGTATACATTTGCATTTAAGATAAAGAAAAAAAAAAACTTCTGTGTGTAAATATGTTCGTAGTTTTTTAGTTAGACTTTGAATTCGGGTCAGTTCCCAGAAGGGATGATTGAAATACAAGCACATTTTTAAAAAATATTCACTGTCATTTGAATTTTTTTTTTAAGAAAGTAAAAAAACATGATTAAAATTTGAGGCCATGTGTGTCAAACTCGAGGCCCGGGGGCCAAATCTTGCCCGGCCTCTACGCTCCAAAGGGACACATAAATATAAACCAAATCAAAGCAGATTTCATCTGTATGCTGCCAAATTACAACAATGTGAAAAGATGTTTATTATTTAATCCTAAGAGGTTTTTATAGAATGCAGTTAGTTGTTTACTAATATTTTTACAACTCATTAATGGGTTTCATCAATATTTTCTGTCACAAAATGAACATAAAAATGAGTTGACACTCCACACTGAACAGAAGTTACTATAAACAAATTTTAGATTTTTAAGCTAATATTGTGGGAAATCTTTGTTTCCCAAAAATATTGCCAAAACCTTTTCTTGTTCTCATCAACCCAGCATGTTGTCCAGTGAGGTAAATATTTTGCTACACCAACATCGCTGCCGCTAATTAATAAAATCCATTTCTATTTTCCTATTCAGGTTTTTTTTGTTGCGCGATTCTCGTCGTGTTCAGATTCCCTGAGCAGATGGTCGAGCGAGTCTGCCCCCTGCTGGTGATGCACCAGTCTCCCTCTGCACACACACAGCACCGCTATAATACAGCATCCCTCACACACTCTCACACACACCCTTTCCCACTAGTTAGAGTTCACGCAGCTCGGCGTTATCAATGTTCCTCACAAACGCAGTCATGACAGCTTTGCTCTTGCACGTTAGTTGAGTTGCGGTGGCCTTTGGTGTGGACAGACGGAGGGATGGACGGATGGATGGAGGACTGGATGGACTGGACTGGACGCTGTATGTACACTGTACAGAGCTGTAGTGCGGTGCGGTTATTCAGGAACACTTCCTACTTAGTTTGAGGTGAGGCGTGCGTTTACGTTGTGTGTTAGTTCTTTCCCAGCACTTCCCTTTCGCCATCTCTCACTTAACTTTGCTCTCCTCAGACTTGGTGTTTTTGTATTTGGTAAGACATGCAGAAGTTGCATGATTATTTATTTGGCTTTAAAAAAAGGAAAAATAGCAAACGATTAAAGTTTTTTGGACTTTGGGGAAAAGAAGCGACAGCAGCGTCTAAAGCAATCAAAAGTAGCAGCAGTAGAAACACGTCAATAAATAATGCAGTTTGACAGAAAAGAACGGTAAACGACCCACTAACTAAACTCGTAATTGGTAAGTTGGTGCAACACCAGGAAAGCTCTTCACAGAAGCCAGCTAGTCTCCGTCTCATCTGCGTCCTTCCTGCAACTTTTCTTCATCTTGTCGTCACACTTTCTTCACGCTCTCCAGCTTCCTTCTCGCCTCAGCCCTCGTCTCTCTCCTCATATTCCCATCGTTTTGATTTCCTCTCATCTTTTCTGCTTTTCTCAACAACATTCCTGTGTCTCGCCAACACTAAACATCCTCCGGTCCGCCGGCGCCGCCGCCGCTCCTCGGCTCTGCGTCTAGCTGCGATTTGGTTCGGTGGGAGTGAAAAGCTGGACTCTCCGTCTACGAGGCTTTGGCCGTGGCAGATGGGCTCTGATCGGTTCTGCTGGACCAACATCTGTTGTCATCCAAACGATCCTCCGGGTCGGAGACGTCAACATAAAACGGCTGGGTGACACACTTGAGTAGCTTTTAGAAATGAATCGGTCATCTTTCTCATGTCGACTGACCAGTTAGAAACCTGGATAATGCGTTTAAAAAAAAATCACCTGTTTTTAAATTTACGGATATCATTTATGTTTAAAACAAATGAAATTTTTAAAAATGAACATGTCTGCTGTTCATTCAGAATTTTAATTATTTTTGAGAATTAAAATTCAGCAGTCAAATTTTAGCTCAAAATAAACATTTCTCATTACTCAACTCATTTATGGAGTTAATTAGTAAAAGTTTGCGTGTGGAACCAAAGGTTTTATGTTGACAGTCTCTCCCAGAAGCTCGATAAACGCCTTAATCGTCATGCCTGAAGCTTTCTGTTCCTTCCTGAACATCAAGCCGCACGCAGCCTTTGGTCTGGAAACGACACTGCCGAGGCAGCCTGAACAGAAAGAGGAAGAGGTAGTCAAACAGACTGATGTTTGGACTAGGACGCTCCGCCTACAAAACATCTGCCAACTCCTGGCCTGACTTTCCATTTTCGATCCAACTTCTCTTAAATCTTCCAGTTTCTCTCCACCAATTTGCTTTCTGACTAACCTCTCTTCTTTTTAGACTCTTCATAAAACATTCTGTTAAATGCAAAAACAAGAAGAGACAAACATGTCTAAAGACCTACAATCCAACACTAATTTTTTTAGGAACTTTTTTGTTTTTCCAAATATGCAGTTTCTAATTAAAAGAACTTGTCTTTTGTTATACTTTGTAGATAAATTAATGTCGCCTAGAGTCGCTACAAACATAAAAATATGAAGAAGAAAACAAAAATGCCTTTCTGTGGGTGTTAGCGCTGTAGTGTGAAGGTGGTTAGGAAATATTTGTTCATTCATACAGAGAATCTACGCCTGAGAACGTACGATAGTAAAAACACCTGAAGGTTCAGAATTGCACAGTTTTCCTCTCCTTGCTAACGTAGCAGACGTTTTGCTCCAGTGTGTAGTGACTGCGCTGCTGATTGATCGATGCTGGAAAACCAACAAGCAGAAGGACGAAAACCTGGAGGAAGTACAGGAGACAGACTGTGTGCGTGTGATGAGAGGAGGTCGTAATGAACGAAGCTAGCTAAAGTGTGCATCTTTTTCCTGATCCTCCTCCAGTCCAGATTTTACACAAGACTAAATATTACAGTAAGCTATCCATCCATCCATTAGCACACCTCTGTCCATCACTCCATCTGTTCATCATGAGTCCTCTGGTTGGTGGACAGGCAGGATGGGTTCTGGAGCCGGACGTCGATGCGAACAGCTAGACCAGATCAGACCGAGCCTGGGCTGAAGCTGAAGCTCGGCCGGTCCGGTCCGGCTTTCGGGCCGAGCGGAGGCCGGGTCAGGCTACCTGCTGAGCAGCGAGTGGAGCATGTGTTGATGGCTGTAGCACTGGCTGCTGCGAGGCGACTCGGTGCGCTCCATCACCGCCTGAAACCAGCCGGCCACGTCCACCTCCAGAACCTCGTAGCGCCGGATGAAACTGTGCTCCTGTGGCAAAGAGGAGAAACAAGAAAGTGACCAGTTGTTCTTTAAAAGTGATTCCTTTAGCAGGTTATTCGAGATCTAAGTGCTAAACAAAACATGTTCATTGCATTTTTCGCACAAAATCATTCTTGGATAATGAGATTTTAGTCTGCACAGTTCTGCCTATTTGAGCTCCTTCCAGAATAAGTTGTTTTAGTCACTTTAAATCCAATCCTGCTGGCCGCGCCCCCAACTCAGCGTTTAAACTCGCATGTGAAAATGGCTGCAAGCAGATGCCCAGTTACACAACTGTACATCTTTGAAAAGCATTAGAAGAGCCTCCTGCACAACCAACAAGAACGTAGCAAGAGGTTTCTGGATGGGAAAACACTTTTCTTTTCCAGCAGCCATTGTACTGAGCATACAGCAGTAAAACCAACTGACCAAAAGTTCTGGAGCTCTGCTTGGGTTGCTAGGCAACAGACAGGGTTGCTAGGTGAGGAGCAGCATCAGCTGATTTGTGACTTAACAATAGGGAAGTTTTTGAAACGGTTCAGTTTTCAGACACTAAAAAACATCAAAAACGGCTTGTTTTTTTGTTTTTTTTAAGAGCTTGGGTTGTTTTTAGAAGCAGTTGAGACCCAAATGGAACCACAAAAACATGCACAATATGAATCTTTCATAACAGATCCTCCTTAACTAATCACAAATTCTGCACTAGTTCACATAAAGTGCAACTTACCAACAGCTGATGGTATTTTGGCCTTTTTCTGTGATCCTTTGTGAGGCTGTTTGGAAGCACAGGCACAAAGCTTTACAACATGATTGGATGTTTTCCTAAAAATTCAAATTTTCCAGAAGATAACACCTTGAATAGGGCAGGAGGGTGATATGGCTTATAAATAAACCTCAGATATTTTTAATACCAGATTTGCTTTCCAATAATAGTTTTTTCCTTGTTTTTTTTCTCTAAAAAATAAATAAATAAAATGAAATTACAAATGACAGAAACTACTTTCAATAAGTAGCTTTTATTTCAGTTTACCCCCCCGAGATGTGCAACTCAGAGGTTTTAAATTCTGGCTACAATAATTCCTCTTTAATTATGAGAACATTGTCATAATATTAGCAGAAAAACTAAATTTAATGTTTTAAAATTTTGAGAAAAAAGCTTGGATCATTATTTTTTGTTATTTGACTTCTTATTAAAATACTACTTCATTCTCTAAATATCACGACTTTATCATACCATAATGATAAAATCATTCTGGTATGACAAAATCATAATAAAAATAAAAATAAAAATCTCAGTCTGACCATTACATTTAATTAATAAAACAGATTAATTTCCCAGCCCTCCTCTTGAATGCTTTCGTTGTCCAACTAGCCTGTCAATGTTCCTCAGAAACCATTATTTGAAAGCAGTGTTGATTTGTTTGAGGCAGAGTGTGGTGATTTAAACCCACCAGTCTTTGACAAAGGACTGGAAGTCGAGAGAGAAACCCATGCTTAGAGGCAACACAGGCGGATCTTCCTGCAGCACTTTGGTCAGAACCTCGAAGTCCGTCTTGCAGTTCTTGTAGGGAAACTGTCCTGTGGCTAGCTCCACCTGGAAACAACAAACAACGTCTTAGCTAAAGAATATGACCATTCACTCCTTCCTCTTTCTTCGTTTGAGACGCTGAATCCACTAATTTCACTAAAAGTCAAAGAATGTGGTTTAAGGCGAGACTTTAGTGGAGCCAATCTTTGTTACGCATGTAAATTTATGCTATGCAGTTAGGGCTCAGTTTAACAAATTAACTTGCAAATGCTTAAAACAATCCAACTATGCACATGAAACGGTGTCATGTGCTACTTGTGATGCAGTTAAGATCTAGGTTATTGAGAAAGATCTGGTGCCTTCATGTTTCCTCCAGTTTAAGTTAACTTTTAATATACAAATGTGCAATTATATATATATATATATTTTTTTTTTTTTTTCTTTTTTTTTCCCCTCTCCCAGCGCAGACCAGCAACCCAGAGCTTTTCTTGTGCTGCTGTAAGTTAGGATTGCTGGGGAAGTTTCATGATGTTCTGATGGAGGTCTTAATGTTAAAAGAACAGAGTCAAATAATAATGATTAATAAAAAAAAATAAATAAAAAAAGCAATATTTTGATGATTTCTTTGTTTTGTTTTTGCTCTATAAAAGAGAAATAAGTCACTGTAGCAATATTAGCATACAAGCGGTTTTTGTAAACCCTGGTACACCTTGATACCTGAAATCAACCCAGGCCTCCAGCATGCATACAAAAACAAACAAACAGGATAAAATAAACAGAAAGAAACTGTAAATAATAACAATCAACCGGTTTACCAGAGAAATGCCGAGACTCCACACATCTGCTCGAATATCATAATCAGGTTTGGTGGGGTCTGGAGGGTCTATTCTCTCAGGCTGCAAAAAAAGGAAAAGAAAAACAAGAAAAAAGTGGATGTTTCATCTGCACACAAGCATTTCTACTACAAATAATCAGCAATGTAACTCAATTTCTGTACAATAATCTGCTTCTTCTTTTTCACACTATTTCAATGTAATTTATCACATAAAAACTGACAATTATAGGGCTGAAGAAATGATGAATTGATTGAAATAATCATCCACTAATTTAATAATCGATTAATTATTAACTGAACACTACAGAAAAAGCCACTTGCTAAAAATACTCAGAGCAGTAAATAAGCCAAAACTGTACAAAGAAATATATACACACATTTAGCATTTAAGATTAAATAACACCTTTGTCTGTGAATAGTTTTACTCAAACTATTCACAAGGTGACAGTTTTAGCTTCCTGTGATTCAGGTTCTGCAAGAACAAATTTATTAAGCACCTTTTGCTATCCAATTATTGATTAAAAATGCTAAGAGACAAGCAAAAAGGCTGAGATTCTCCATGTTGATGTTGAATGTATTTTTTTTAGCTGAAAATCCATCCTACACTAAAGGAATGCAAAGTCATTCAATTTTAGGCAATAAAATGTTTATTTTTGTATTTAAAATGGAATTTAATTATTAATTTGAATCGTTTAATGCACTTCTAATGTTGGATTAAAAAAAAAAAAACCTTAAAAAATCTGCAGAACATGCCGACTTTTTTTTATCCAATTAATCAATAACTAAACACTACAGAAAGACCAAATGGTAGACAAATGAATGTTTTAGGAAGAGTTTAGCTTCCTGACTGGGTGTTTTCTCACCGCCATGTAGGCAGCACAGCCGGCACTGCGAGTCTTCGCCTTTGAATCCACGAGGCGACCGCTGATGCCGAAGTCGCACAGTTTGATCTGACCCTTGGCGTCGATCAGGATGTTTGACGGTTTGACGTCGCGGTGGATGACGCCGTGCTTCTCCTTCAGATACAACAACGCCTTCACTATCTGCAGAACAGAAACAACGGCTGGTTAAAGCGAAACGTGTCGGAAGTCAGACTGTGTTCCTGTGACTTACTGCAACGGTCATCTTTCCCAGGATTCGCTCCGGGATTGGGCCTTGGATTCTCTTTTTCAGCTTTTCTGCACAGGTTCCCATCAGCTCCATCGCGATGAAAACATCCGTCTGGACACGCAAACACACACACACTTAATATTTAGCAGCTAAAATCAACACAAACGCATCAGCACCGACACTGGGAGGCACTTCGGAGTTACTCACGTTGGTAACTATGGCGCCGTAGCACTGAATGATGTAAGGGCAGTCGTGACTCTTCAGCACCACATCCAGGTCCATGAGGATCCGCTTGTTTTCATCCTTGTTTCCCGTACGACGCATTTGCTGTCGACACAAACGTATAAACCTTAATATTTATCGATATTAAGGTTGAGATAAAGGTGAAACAGATTCTGCTGGGTCTGTTTTAGCGAAATGACAGGATTTAGCTGATGTGCTGCTGAATGCTGTCAACAGTGTTTTTAAACTGAACGCTGAGTTGAGAAAATTACAGTACAGCCTGTTAAAGAAAATGAAGCTTAGCAGGAAGTTTCTGTTTGGATGAAGTAACAAAAACAAACATTCATTTTAAATATGTGAAGACATTTTTGACCTGTGAAACACTCCAACCGGAGTATTTAGCCAGTTCTCTCTAACTGCAAGCGATGAAGCAAAGCTTTAAGCTCAACATTTTTAATTTAATAAAACCTGATGCGTTTCTACACGTCTCAACAGGCTGCATCATTTGTTTTGGTTCTAGATCGTTTCTGTATTTCTGCATTCATTTAAGTGTCGGGACAGTTTGCTAACACAAACACTCAGATGAGTAAGAGCTAAGCGTCTGGCTCCAGGTTTATATTTGATGTCTACGACAAATAATTCAGGAGTGGAACATCAGCTCTTCTGTTAGCAGTCAGACGAACATTTACAGTTTATTTCCATTAATCCAGGATTGTTTAGCAACGTGAGAATTGTGGCTGCTTCTGCTGTTAATCAAAGGTGATCTTCAGTGACCTGGTATGCAAAGCATATGGGCCATTTATGGTCAGTATTAGAAACCAAATCATATGTTCGTTTATCAATCTGTGTTTAGTTTGTTGAGATTTTGTTGCTGAACAGAGATAGTATCCGATCAGAGGACTAACAGGTTGATGTGACAGAGAGGAAGCTGTGACTGAGGAAACACGAGAATGGCAGAACTTTTTTTGTTCTTGGAAACCAGATCATGTCCGACTCAGGGAGCCTAGCATGTGCGGCACCACAGGGCTCAGTCTTGCTTTTTTCTGTAAATGATCATTTCTTTGCTGATGATTTTCAGCTCTACTGTTCTTTTAAATCAGCTGAAAAAATAAAGGCGTCGTCGTTAATAAACGGCTGTAGAAGCATCAAACATTGGCTCTGTGTTAACGACCTGCAGGTGAACTCTGATAAGATCCTGATTATTGCCCCGGAAAACCAGGTGACTGAAAACAAGCAACACCTTTCTGTTTTGGCGTCTTTAGTCAAACCAAACCTCCAACATCTTGGAGTTCTTCTTTATTCTGCCCTTCACTGGAGCGTCATTCCCTTAGGATTAATCAGAAATTATATTTTTCAGCCAAGAAATGTTCATAAGCTTCTAACTTTGTCTTGATTCTGCTGATTCTTTTAAGAAGCAGTTAAAGACTCACTTATTCAGAGTAGCTTTTAGCTGATCTTTGCTGTATAATCTTCTGATTTTATCTTCTGTATTTACTGTTTGTTTTCACTGTAAAGCACTTTGTGTTTCTTGACTTGTGAAACGGTCCTGCATAAATAAACTTTACTTATTTACATCAATAACGAGCTGAAAAAACTTAAGGAACAGGAAGCAGAGAAGACTGTCGCCGCTGTTCCTTCAGACACACTCAGTGCTCTTCTTGCCTTGACTGCGATGACGTGGCCCGTCTTCTTGAACCGGACTTTGAAGACCTGTCCACACGTCCCGCTGCCGATCTCTCCCTCACTGATGAGGTCCGTTACTTCTGCTGGGTACCGCTGTGGAGGTCCAAACGTTTCAGGTCATTCAGATCAAGATGGAAAATGATTAAAACTGAAATAATCTGCACCAAAAGCGATGCATTCTCCTGTTTTCTGATTCTTAAACAAATTCCCTTTTAACAAGAATCTGTGTGAATATAATTAACTGATTTGTTTTGTTAAAAGGGCAGCAAATAATCATGAGCAAAACAAAAGAGTAAAAATATTTAGGTTGCATTTCTGAGCCATCTAAGAATTCACTTCTTGTGAAATCGGGTTCAAATCTGGAGGCATAAAAACACAACGCAAATGCTGAGGTGCAGCTGGGATTTATAAAGCAGAAATTAGTTCCTGGTGTGCTTGGTTTAATAAATCTGGATTGTTTTTTTGGCTCTTTTAGATCAGATCCTACGTGACGTTTCATGAATGAGATCCCTGTTGTGATCTCACCTGTCCGTCGATCTTCAGGTAACCCGTCTGCCTCATGATCTCCTGCAGTTTCTGGTCAATCTCCACACTGAAAACACAATCGGATAAAATAACAGAGAGAAAACATTACAGGAAGTATAAACCAAGCACAGCCTCCAACAGCTGGCAGCTCCCCATCATAGGCCTGTCACAATAATCAATAAGTCAATTAATAACAAACTCAATAATTTCCATTAGTATGATTTATTGTTCATCTCTTTTTTTTCTTCTTCCTACCAAAAACCGGATGATAAAACTTTTCAGTTTGGTGCTTGGTCTCAACAAAATTGTGTTTACAAAGACTTCAACATTCATTTTATTTGTTGTTTTGTTTATTTAAAATGTCTTCCAGTTGCAGTGTTAAATTGTATTGATCCTTCTTGCATTATTATGCCATTATAACTATTATATTACATAAAAATGGTTTCAAAACAATATTGTCATTTACCGCAATAACTTCTGGAACAATTTATCGTCCAGAAAAATTTGCTATCGTACCCATCCATAAACGGATGCAAGCTTCGTTTCCCCGTCCCGTTTCCCAACAGATGTTTATGCTTCAAGATTTAAGACATTCAGCACCAATAGTTTCCCATAAATGAACATGACAACGCTTTAAAGATCACACGTACTTCTCCAGGCTCTTCTGCAGGCTGTAGGGAGGCGTGGGCAGGGTGAGCATGTGTCGCGGGCGGCTGGGGTACGGGTGGTGCTGAGGCGAGCTCTCTGAGGACGATGAGCGGCTGCCTCCATCGTTGACCAGGGGCAGCTGGAGAGCTGGGTTGAAGTACAACATTGAATATCAGTGAACGACACGTTGACCGCAGTTATATTCTTATTCTGGTGAATTAGGACCGTCTGTCGGTGACCGGGATGCAGATGTTCTGTCTTCAAGAGCTTTTCTAATCAGTTTTCTTTACCTCCTTCACATGAGGAATATGATTGGCTATAACTTCTTCTGCCGGTTCCCCAGACCCGCCAGAGAAACTGGCCTTGGCCCGGTCAGGGAGTTCTTTCACGGCCACACCCACAAAGTCAAAAGCTTTGTTTTTGTTCTGCTGATGTCCCGACCCGGTGTAAAAACAAACAGGGATGTTATCTCGCAGAAAAACCTCAAAACGCTGCTCTCATGGGGAAAAAAAAAAAAAACGAGACGCAGGAAAGAGTTCTGGGATCAACTCTCATCAAAGCTTTTCTTTTTAAACATCATCCTGGATATTTTAAGAATAAAATCCAGCTGAACAGAAATGCGACTATGCGTCTTTGCCGAGTATAATTAGGTAATATCTACTAAAGTTTTGTGAGGTTACAACCACAAACTTTATTACATTTTACAGAAATAATGATAGACAAACATAATAAAGTGCGTATTTGAGACTTAAAAGGAAAATGACATGATGGTTTGTGGTTGTAGCACAAAAACATTTAAATAAAATTCAGCAAAAATATAATGATCCTTGACTTTTTTTAAAATTGTGAATTAAAAAAAAACTTCAGTAGTATAGTTAGAATATTATTTGCATTGGAAAGCAAATTCTGCTTTATTTACAGAAAGTTGAACAATTCTTTTATCCATTTCATGGCTTACCAGACCAAACAAAACAAAAACATTCAGTCTCAATTTATAGATGAAAATTCAATCTAAATATTCACAACCAGCTTCCAAACATATGATAAACTCCACATTTGGTATTTAACTCCTATTTTCCTAATTTATAACGGGTTTGCGGCTCCTCCCAGAGCGCCAGAAGATGTCTGCATCCTTTTGTCACCTGGATGGATCAGCCTGTAAGAAGAGAACCAGTGAGTGAAACGGAGGAGGAGTTAGTGTGGAGATTCGGGAAGATTCAGGCAGTCTTTAGCAGTTAGCATCCCCAAGGTTTGACCGACTCCAGACAGATTTGGGAGACAGACATAGCAGGGAGAAAAGGAGGCGCTGCTGCCCGGCCTCCAGTTCACACAGTGCCACTGCAAAAGGAAACGGAGGGTGCCAGTACACGGAAAACAGACATCCAACAATCCAACGTGTGAGAGAGAGAGAGGAGAAATTCAGCCAAAACGGCGTGGCACAGACGAAGCTCGAAGTCAGACAGTGGGGTCAGACTTGGACAGGAAGCCGGGTCTTCAGTCGGCACGGAAAGAAAAACGCTGAGAGAAAGGAGGCCAGAGTTTTCACAGCACTCCTGCAGACGGACCAGAGGGGATGCTGATTAGAGACCGTGTCAAACAGGAAACCCATTCCATCGCATCGTGCAGGAAAGCCACATGCACTGTGATTCTCTGCCGCCTCCAGCAAAACAAGGGTTAATCGTCCTGCACACGCGCACACCGACACATACCAATACTGCCCTGCCACGCACACGCACACACACACACACACACACACGAGGACAGATGGACAGAGGAGGAGGAGAGATGGAAAGACGAGGGGGGATGTGGTGAGTTTACCGGAGGAGTAAATGATGAGCTACCAGGTTTGGTGTCACAAACATGATTTATCCGGCCGTGAAAACAGAAAAGTGGAGCATTAAAGGGCTCAGAGATGGCAGTAGCTTCATATTTTAATTATTTCTGGGGCTGAAACTAAATTATTTTTAGTAAATTGATAATTCTGATGATTAATTGGATAAGAAAATTTGGCAGATTCTGCAGATTTTATTCTTACTCACTTTAAGCTCATTTTACACATTATAATTGTACTAAAAATGCAAATGACTTCTTTTCGTTTAAAATACGAAAATAAACATTTCATTAACTAAAATGCAACAGCATTTTTGAAGTGTATGCAAAAGATGCATCTGCAGCTTAAAAAATGCTTCTAGCATCAACATGTGAGAAGTTCAGTTCTTTAAGTTTGACTTATCAGTGTAAGAATAATCTGTTGATTAATTTTTAACTTAAAATAATAATTGAATAGAAAAAGGTGCTTAATAGGAGATTTTTTATTCAATTCATTTATTTATATAATTTGAAACAGGTTAAGCTAATTGTTCTGGGAAGAACATATTTACAAATTTCTTATTTTTAATCTTATATGCAAACTGTATATACTTCTTGGACAGTTTGGCGTAATGAGCTTGTCTTTGTTAATAATTAACCAATTACTAACTTAGTTGATTATTTTAATAATAAATTAAGAATTTCCGCCTTAATCATCCCATCTAAATCACTTAGTTTGATTATTTTCCAATCAAAATCACTGATTTTGTAAAGTAAGAGTTTAGAAGACACTCTGGTAGCATGTAGTTATTATATATAGGATAATTTTACTATATTTTTTCTCTTTAAATTTCTTCCAAACTCTACATATAAAACGGGAAAAAAGATGTGAAAATGAACAAGCAGACAGAGTGAAAAACATTTTTATTCTTTAACTAACTTAAATGGCTCAATTTTTGCAAATCGCCTTAACAATCAGACTTTAAATTGACATCAAAGACTGACACTTCAGTGTAGTAAAAGTAATAAATACTGCCACCTGCAGGTTGGAGTTAGCAAGTTTTGCTAAAAACGTCGCAATAAACTCATAATTATGCATTAGCATGAACAAATGTATTGATTTTGCGTACATTTCCCACAATCATGAAAGACTGAAGGGACTAATTTTTAAAATAAATTATATTTTAGAAAGTCCTAATATTGGAACATTAAAACTATTCCTTAATAAAATTAGGTTTATTTTTTACTGCTTTTATTTTTAAGCAGAATCTGAAGATTGACTATGACATATTAACTCTAATATGTAATATTTTTCCACTCAATTATGAACACTAACAGGTCACTTAAACAACACCACTCTTCTGTGTGGAAGATGACATTAAGGGAAGAATAAATTATGATTAGGATGAACGTCAGCAGAGTCGGGAGCTTCTAGAAAGGAGACTGTTTGTTCCTGTAACCATAATGAGGATTTATACTTTAGTGGATAACAGGAAGCAGAAGGTTTTACAGCAAAGTTGTTTTATCCTTTAGTAAACGCTAATCTTGACCAGAACATGCTGGATAAGGAAATATCCCAACCTTTCATCTATTATAAACGTTCTTATCTCAATAAAAGACGATATGGAGCAGAGAGGAGGATGTGGGAGCAGAGGATGAGAGCAGAAACGGGGGGCGCAGATGTGACGGGGTGCAGTGGCAGAAGGAGCGATGGATTGAATGATACCTGCACGCTGGGAGGGGGCTGGAGCAGGACTGAGCTGGATCACGATGACTAGACAGAAGAAAGAAAATATACACACACACGGACGTTACTGCACTGTTCTGCTCAGACAGTCACCTGTGCCCCACATGCACACCGTCATAAAACACAACAATAAGGTTTCTACCCCTTTACGGTTTCCATACCGGAAAATACCAAAATGGAAAATAAGCCAAGAGATTCTCTTAAACAGGTTATTTTAACAAACAAACCAAAAGGAAAGGTGTTTTTTTATTATTTGTCTGGAAGATACTTTCACCTGTAGAACCACAGAGTTGGTGCGTCACAGCAGGATTTTAATACAAAGTGTCATGTCTGCTGCACTGACAACTCGCTCCGATGCAAGCAGAACCGGGCATCGACGTGTTGTGTGTTAAAAAAATCACTGGGTTAAAAATAGGGGTGCACCGATTTCCTTAATTTTGGGAGATCGTTGATCAGCCGATTTTTACATGTGAAGCCGATCTTATCCACCGATCTTATCTAGCTGGGCAAAGCTCTAAGAATCGACCACTGTCCTCTTTTACTCTCTGGTGAGAAAAGTTTGACTGGCAGATCGGCCCACCAAGTTATGTCTGCACGTTTATAATTAACAATAGTTACTGTTGTCAACTCAACAACTTTCTTGCAATATTAAGCAACATTTCAGACCAAAAAAAAAAAAATGGTATAGGCTAAAATCGGACTCGGCAGCTTATTAAAAGATCAGTAATCGCCAATCGGCTAGAAAAGTCGGCTAGTTAAAAATCAAGGTCTCTAATGTAAAAACTGTTCTGCTTTGATAAGAAGTAACTTTGTCCATGGCCACAGTTCGGCGAGAGTCACCCTGATTTGACTTATCTGGAGCTGACTGTCGTATTCCTGATGTTTGGACTGGAATTAGAGGTCTGCAGCAGCAGGATAAGCTTTCACTCAGTCAGATTGTTTGCTTGTTGGCTTCTCTTCTGCTCTGACAGAACGCACCACATTCACACAGTGACTGGCAAGATTCAAATGTTTTAACGAGGAACAGAAAATGACAATAACGATGATAAAGCAGGCAATAAAAAACGATAAAAATGGCCTTTCAGACAGTATGTGGGTTGTTTAACGTCATTTCGAATATTTTATGGCTTTACTGAAACAGCACTGCAAATGTCTTCTGTAGAATATTTTGCTAATTAAAGATCTTTTTTTTTTAGTTTGCTTGTGTTGTGTTTAGTTTTTTTTTCTCAAACTGATGTTCTCTCCGCAACTCGTTTGTTCATTTCAGATTGTTTTGAACAAAAACAATCTATTTTTGTCCACATCACCCAGTTTCAGTGTTACACAAACCAAAACTCTGCCGTTTCTCCACCCATACAGTACATAGAGCGACGTAGCGCTAGCCCCTCCCCCACATGCTGCTGTACACTTCTGGTCAGTTGGCTGAAAGAAGCCAACTACCCACCGGATGTAATATTTTTCGGTGAAGAATCTAATCTCTGATTGAAAATAACTATTTTAAAACTATGAGTTATAAGTGTCTGGTAAACACTTGACTGCAGCCTGGGTAAAAACCACCGTCAGGAAATCTCAGTTGGACTTGTGTAGAAAGCAGTGTGATTTTTTTAAATTAGCAATTGATTATTCTGTGGTTTTGCTTTACTTTACGTAAGAAAATAATAATAATAATAAAAAACACATCAAAACTAGGGCTACATGTTTTTAGGAATTCATACGATGGCAATGATGTCCGTAAATATTGCGATTATGACATCAGATGCAATAAATTCATATTTTCTTCTTTCCTCCATTTCTCATCTGTGCATCCATCTTTCTGTGACCTTCAGCCTTTTTCAGCCACTGAACATATTAGCATCAGTCATTGGACTTCAAGCAGTGATTTGTGATATGAAAATTGCACACGGTAATGAAGATTTATTTGTGCTGTCTCAATTAAAACGCCAACAATTACTAGGTTATATTTTAGCTGTAGAATTAATAGTCATGTCTTCTCTGTTTTAAATAAAAATAAGACCATTTCATACATTTATACTTTATGATTACAATCTAGTATTTTTAGTCAAAATTAATCTTCCAGACTATTTGATTACAAAGAAAATGACTTAATTTAGATTTACACAATGCAGGTTGCCAACTTTTTAAAGAAAACATTCTAACAAGGTAATTTATTATTTTACAATCCACAGGAATAACTTCCAGCCTATGGAGTGCACTTACATTTTTTAAATAGTTAGGTTTTTTTCCTACTCTTATTTTGCATCTACAAAGTTTAATTGCTTTAGCAAAGTCTAACATCAGCAAATTTCTTTGTTGAGCAATTCTGGGTGTTGTGTTGAGTTTCCGCCCCTCAAACATCCATAATTACAACTTGAGCAGCTCCTGTCAGGTCAGGCCATTTCATTTATGCACAACATTTGAAACAAGACATACAAAGCATCCAGAAAGTATTCACAGCGCTTCACTTTCTCTACATTTTGTCATGTTACAGCCTCATTTAAATTGGATTAAATTAATATCTTTTCTCACAATTCTGCACACAAATACACCATTATGATAATGTGGATTTATTCATTTATTTTTAGCAAATTTATTAAAAATAGAAAACCAAGAAATCACATTTACATCTGTGTTCACAGCTTTAAAACTTTAATAATATTAGTCAGGCCATTGAGCTCATTGGGATCTTCAAAGCAGCAGAAATTGTTCCACATTTGAGCCTCAAGGCAATCCTGTCTCAGAGGTCAACTGCGTGACCTTAAATAGACAGGCATATGCCTTTCCAAATCCAGTCCTATCAACTGAATTCACCACAGGCTCACTCCATTTAAGCTGTGGAAACAGATCAATTTTGAGCTTCTTTGCAAACGTTGTGAATACTCACCTAAGTGTGATTTCTTGGTTTTCTATTTTCAGTACACTTGCAAAAAACTCAAAAACCGTTTCCCATATTGTCATAATGGGGTATTTATGTATAGATTTTTCAGGAAAGATATTATTTTAATACAATATGGATTAAAGCTGTAACATAAAATGTGGGGTAAAATGAAGCGCTGTGAGAAAACAGAGAGGAATGTTCAATGTATAAGTAAAACTAATCGTTAATATTTCACACCTTAATCTAAAGACATACTGCCACCTTATCTACAACAAAAGTAAGTCTTTCTCCGTTTAATTCGAGCTTAAACCACTGCTCAACCAGTAACCGACGTTAGCTAACCTGCGGTGGCTTCAACTAATTACCGTCTCTGTGGTCAAGGATCAGAAATCCTACCAGGAACTGGCATAAACACGAAGCCTCAACCAAATATACCGCTTGCTTAAAATATTAACAGACACATCTATTAGGAATAAATGACACGGCTTTAGCCTCACAATAATAAAGGGAAAATGACAAACTTTTCATATTGACGTTAGGCCTGTCACAAACTGTGTAGCCTGCTAACCTAGCATGTTTGACAGAACTAGTATTAAATTGATTCAGCAACAAGAATGTCAGGAAGAACTAACGCGATCATGTTTTAGGTTTTAAGCTCGGCTCTACGTTAGCTATACTGCCAACTGTCCTAGTCGTTATGTTAACTATTTGACATGACAACCAAGGTGGGTGAGTGTTTGTTTACGTAGCTAGCCTGTTAGCAACGCAGCTAACTGCTAGGAGCAGCAGAACACCCCCCGCTTCTTCTCTCCGCCTCTCGGGTCTTTCCTGATGCGATTCTAACCGTTACTAACACCCCGGACCCGCTTCGGTAGATACTCACTAGGCCTCGGACGTGGCCGCTGCGGACTCATGTCGATGTTGAGGTCAATTCTCCGCCGAGCTTCTTCATTTTCTTGCTTTAGCTTCTCTTCGATTCGCGACAACCTCTGTTCCAGCGACGACATCTTGAAAAATTCAGCACCATGTAGCTGCCCGCAGAGCTCGCGACTCCCCTCCCTGGTAGGCAGTCAGGCAGGGTGTATGGCAAACCAATTATACATTTAATAGCCCAGGGTGGTCTCTAATGTACTTAAGCATTTAAAATGTAATTCTTCTTTGTAAAAACTTACATTTTAAATAGTATTCTAACCAAATTTAACATTTAACGTATCACATTACTACTCCAGAATTACGCTGCTCATGGTGGAAGTATGTTAGACTAGGTAGGTAGTTCAATTTTTGTTTAGGCTTTGCATGTTTGAGCAATTATTCCCTCTGGTGTCGGACACTGTACATCTGCAATGATTTTTACTCTTATATTTTTACTTTTGGGTAGTCATTATGACGCATAACCTTGACAACATAGTATAGATACTTGTGAGCAACTGATTAGCATGTCAAAAGCTCAAATGATACCTGAACTACGACCCCAAATCCTAAAGGAGCTTGAAAAGGAGGATTCCTGGATGAAGAGCAGGATGAAAGAGCAGAGGGAGGAGGAAGTTCAATCCACCTTTTCCATCAATGACAATAAATATGGATTATATCCCCAACTCCAACATCTCTCACAACGGCTTTCTAGCTATACTCCAAATAGATTTAAAGAGGTGCTGCAGAATCAAATGAGATGGATAAGCAGGGCTTACCACTAAATAATGGAGTCATCCAGGACAAAATATATATTGTGTTTGCGTTCAGATTATTTCTGGGTTGTGTATTATTGCTGTAAATGTTTTGCCTTATATATTCCTCAGCGTTGAGCTTCATCATACAAACATGAATTTCAGTTTGGTTCTGCTTTTACTCTCAATAAAGGCATTTAAATATTAAAAATAAAAGTGAAATGATGACACCAATAAACAAACATGTTGTTCACTGCAGGATTTCTTTATAAAAGATGTCATTTCATATGTTTTATGGTACTTCATTGTACACAAGGAAAGCCCACACAATCATACAGTTTCAAAACAAACTACTCCTGTACTCTAAATGTCTTATATAAAATGGGATCAATTGTTGTTAATGCAACAAGTATCCTTGTTGTACTCTCATGGGACCATTTATGAAGAATGTACAGCAGCGACATCCGCTGCACAGAGAAAAGGTTTGTTATCCTTATGACTTTGATATCAACTAGTTCGATCCTGGGGAAAAAAACAAGTGTGCAACCATTGAGCTTAAAGATTTAATGCTCCTGAAAGAAATGGCTTATTTTATGTAAAACAGGGGTGTCCAAACTTTTGCAACATGAGCCAGAATCCCAAAGTTGACAATACTCAGGGGCCATATTGTTTTTCTGATTTGAAGCGCAAAATAAGTAAAAATTTTTATAAGCTCATCAACAAATTAAACATTATTGAAACAAAGTGGCAACTTTGTCATAATAAATGGTGGATAGTTTCCAAACTTTTTGGCTTATCTGACCGAGAAACATTTGCTGGATGTTTACAGCTACTTACAATGAAATTAAAATTAAAAGAAAATATGACAAATAAAATAAAAATTCCTTGCGTCCAACACTTTCAATTAAAGACAAATAAAATTTGCGAACAATTAAATTCTTGTGCTAAAAAAATGATAAGTTCCTGCTGGAGGGTCAAATTTGTTGCGTTCTCAGAGGGCCATACAAAATGGTTCCAAGACCATAAATGGCCCCCGAACCACACTTTGGACACCCCTGATGTTGAAGACACTCTGGTAGCATGTAGTTAATATGTAACAACATGATACATCACAGTTTAGTGTTTTCCTTTGCTAATCTGTGTGCAGTATAGCTTTAATGCTGACTTCTGAGTGTTTTTCTGCTACACTTTTAAATTACATCTACTGATCAAAGTACGCAATTACAAAAAAAAAGAAAAATGTGCTGGATGCTGAATAATGCACAAATGAAGCATTAAATACAGCTTATTTGCAAATTACAGACATAAAATCAAAGCAGCACAGTTTTAAAAAGATGTTTGTGGACATCAGAATAATCCACAGCAGTGGTTTTCCTTATAGCCCATAAATTACCAAATTTTGAGCACAGACTCTGTGGTTTTCTTTCATCACTGCACACTTTTTAAATCAGTTTACAAAGGGTGACAGAACACACAGAAGTAAAAATGTAAGGCATTGGTTTGAGAGGCCACAGAGAAAACCCTAAACAGTCGACGGTACACGAGCCAATCGTAGGCCAGAGTTTTCTCTCCGGTGTACGCCGACTGGATGAAGGGTTTTTTGTTTATGTTTCTTTGCTGTGATGGAGCTTCTAAGCCCGACAACTACCTGCCCTAGCTCTGATTTAGTCAGATCACAATCTTTAAAAAGCAGACACACCAAACTCTCTTCAGTCTCTTCGTTCATTCACAGTGTAATTAATAGCAGACGAGAGCTCGCATCATCCGGCGGGAGGCTGGATCTTCGACGAAGCCTTTAAAAATACCCCACATTCCTTCCTCAGAGGCCTGCGGTTTCGGTAAATTAGCAGAGGTCCGAGACGTAATCGAAGTCTCTGAAGCTCTCCTGGTCTCTGCGGGAGAGCGAGCGCACCTCGCGCGGCGGCGTCAGCGCCGGAGGCTCCGTGGTGAACTCCTCGTCAAAGTTGCTGACGTCTTCCTTGCTGCGAATAGACGGGACGAAGGGAGGGGGAACCTTCCTCTGCAGCAGCGCCTCCCAGTCCACGTTCTGGACGGACAAGAACACAGAAACGATCCGTTTTTGGTTCTTTTGTTTTTTAAAAACAAGGCAGAGTGGATGTGAATACTCCTGATTGCACTGAATGAACAAGTTAAAACTGAGTTGTTTTTACATATTTGGACAAGTTTCTGAAGCTATTAGTGTATTTAAATGTTCTGGTGCAAAGTTATCAAATAAATTTCTAATTCAGTATATTTATGTCTGTGTTTGAAAACTAAACGTTCAGAGTTAATTCAACGATGTTTCTCTGTATCGGATCAGTATCAATCCGATACCAAAGCTAAGGTATCTGTATCGTTATCGAAAGGGAGAAAAGTGGGTCGGTGTATCCCACCGTAAAATTTGAGAACTTTTCAAGCATTTTCAAGGTAAGTTTTCAAACTTTGGCAGCACCAGTTTGGCGATAGAAACAATACAAATTAATTTAAAAAAGACAGTTTCAATCCACAGTTATGAGGCAAAATTTGTTACTAATATTGATGTCTTGTGACAGTATTCTGCATTAGACAGCAGGGATAAAATAAACTAAAATATATAAAAAAATGTATGTTTTGAAATGTCTCTGACACACTTTACACACCTGAGAGGTCAGAGAACAACAAAAACCATACTCATTTAACAAAAAAAATCCCCCAATTTTAGTAATATTGTTAAAAGTATAAAATCACAGATCAATAAGCAACAGAGATTAGGACCAATAAAAATTCATTACATTGAAACAATCCAAACAAATCATGTTAAGGTAAATTACCTTCCTGCTTAAATTAAATATAATAGACAAAGAAAGTCACAGAGAACTCTAAAAATGTTCTTGGTAAGTTTTCCAGCATTTAATAAATTAAAATTATTTTGGTAATTCCAACTGATCTAAAACGAGAAAAGTTTCGTCTAATTTAACTTCAGACAGTGAGAAAAAATGTGTCTTTTTATTAAGTGTATCAACATGTAAATAATGTGAAAACATTAGATTGCACTTCATTAGAAAACTGTACAGTTTGAATATCAAGTACTTTCAAGGACTTTACACAAAGATCAAGCATTTTCAAGGAACTCAAGGACATGAGCCTTGTTTTTATTCTAAGTGTTGAGAGAAGCGAGTAAAACTGGACTCGATCGTACTCACTCTGAAAAACGGCTGCTTCTTCACCTCCTCTGCATCCTTCTCTCCTGATCCCAGCCTTCTCTCTGGATTCCTCCTCAACAGCTGCACACAAACGCCAACAAATTACCAGGAGTTTATTCCCCTAATCAGCTGTGCTCATCCATGTAGCTTACATATGTTGTCATGCAGCAACTATAACGCATTTTATTGGGATTCAATGAAACAGAGCAACACAAAGTAGTGCAGAATTACTAAGGGTTGATATTTGCTGTTTGTTCTAAAATATGTTTTGAAGTGCATTTATGTGTAAATTTCCAAGTTGTTTGCAGCTGATGCACTTGAATATTTTATGCAACCCCATTTATCCACCCCAAAGCAACTTACTGCCTTCAGAAACAGTCAGCCCCTACAGGATTGAGAGACTTTTGTAATTTTTTGCAATCAAAATCACTGATTCTGTGGTGCTATTTTACAAATATTTGCAAGAAATGTTGTGATATTTTCCTTTAAACCCCTGTTAAAATCGACAAAAGTTAAAGTAAGTCACTTAAACCCATTTTTTAAACCATTTTTGCAAAAAAAAAGAAAAAAAGAAATTGCAATAAACTATGCTTTTTTATTTTATATATATATTAATTGCAATAATTAGTTTATAAATTTATATATATTTACGATTTTGCTATTGGTACTTGTAGATAATATTTTACTATATCGAGAAGATAATTTTATATTTTTTACTTTTTGCCTATTTTATAAAGTAGCATTCTTGCAGACAGTAAGTTTTTCATTGCACAGGGAAACGTTTTTATCGTAACAAATACTGAACCTGAGATTTAGACTTTTACAGGATTTTGGAAACCACATATTGCCCTTCAACTTTACAATTGTTTACACCTAAGTGTTAATAATAATAATAAATAAAGTCTCTATTGTGTATCCCGAAGCCGACAGGAACAATATCCTTACACGTCTCATGATGCCAATGGCCTCAGTGGAGAGGAAGCGGGGGTAGCGGACTTCGTCATTCACAATGCTGTCGAACACCTCCTCTTCATCATCACCAGGGAATGGAGACTACAGAACAAACACAAATACTGTCAAGCAATTTATGTCTAATCCGGCTAAGAGATTTGGGATAAAATGTGCCTAATTTCAAGACAGTTCTGGAAAAATTTGGTAAAAAAAAAAAAAAAAAAAGCATCTTGGAGAAAAATGACTCCAAGTTCCTAGCAGTGGTACTAAATGCTAAGCTATGATAAACCAAAGTGACTCTGAGTAAAGTTTTAAGATCTGAGAGAAAAAAAAAATCTCAGTATAGTCAGAACTCAGCAGCAGGAAATGACACTAATTCAGGATTTTATGTCGATAATTCAAGCAGCTGGACCCAATCATCAAAAAAAGTCAAAGTCAAAAGCCTTTTATTGCCATTGAGGCTACAGCACAACGGGATGTACACTTGTAAAATAAGCCTATCAGACGCCAATCTAAGGATATGCTCACACTGCAGCCTGAAGTGACCCAATCGGATTATTTTTCCCTTAATGGGACCTGGATCTGATCTTTTCATGGCAGTTTGAATAACACAAATCAATTTTTTTTTTCGAATGCGACCCAATCTACTTTGATATGTTGTCCTAAATTCGATACTTATCTGAACCTCATTGATGCTCGACAAATTTCACTATTCTGTGTCCTGAAACGCGCCAGCGAGAAAAAAAACCAATGTGCTGGTTCCGGTCGGACAACAACCTCATGCTCCTCCATTAGCATCCACGTTTACTTCCGCAAACAGTGAGCACTTCTTCTACTACTACTTGTTTTTTTATAACGGTTGGCAAAACGAGAGGGAAAAACAATAAGCGTTATTGCGCCCTCTGCTGCGCATGCGGGACACTTTCAGGTCATTTGCAGGTCACACCGGAGATCGCAAACAACCACGCCAATAATAAACAAATGAATAAATAAAATTTCACAAAAAAGAGAGAAAAAAAATCAGATTTTTGTCACTGATATGGAAAGACTCTCGTTAAAAATCTATAAGTTTCTAATCACCGACTGAAACCCTTTAGGCGGCCATTTTTCTGCCTTTATAAATCTGTGAAACAGCCCCAGTCCTCACCTCTCCCACCAACATTTCATAGATGAGAACCCCGAGTCCCCACCAGTCCACGGCTCTGGTGTAAGACGTATCCGTGAGGACCTCCGGGGCCAAAAATTCAGGGGTCCCACAGAACGTGCTTGTGCGGTCCCCGTAGCCCATTCCTGCCGAAAGAGGCAAACAAAACAAACGGTTTCTGTGAGCCGGCGTAAAGTAAGAACCTACCGCTCTGCATCGTCAATATCCACCTTCTTTGCAAAGCCCAAAGTCAGCAATCTTCACGTAACCATCCATGTCTAGCAGCAGGTTGTCGAGCTTGAGGTCTCTGCGAGCGACAAGAAATGTAGGTGAGATGCGTCTGTTCACAGCTTACCATCATAAAGTACCTAGAAATATTTCAGAGTACGTTTTCATTCTGGCAGACTTTAGCTGAGGCCTGTCCAAATGTTTTGCAACGAAGCCAGAATCTCAAAGTTGAAAGCAGACTCATATTTGTGTCCATTCCCTTCTTCCCTGCACAATGTGAGTATCATAGCTTTGTATTTATTTTTAAACTGGTTGATGCGTGGGCATTGTTTTAGTTCCAAATTCATTTCGTTCCATTGTCTGACTCCAGTTACAGTGATACTAAATCTGTTCAGACGCTACATATTTTGAAATTCAGCGTTCACCTTAAGTTGTGCCCACCCCCTCTTTCATAAAACATTTCCTGAACATTTCCATTACACACATGGATAGTAGAGGTGTGCCGAGGTGTGCCGATCGATCGGCTGATTTCCATTAAAAAGTGTATGATCGGTGATCGCCCATCACGGTCTCTTGTTGCCGATCACCTGTACCTCACTTTGCAGCCTCCGTGTGCAGCTTATCTCCTCTTTCCTTCACACTGCTCAAGCGCGCAGCAACAAATCCTGCTGTGTGGAACTTGAACGCTCTGAGTGTGAATGGTGGAAGTTTGCGTGTTGCGGCGGAAAATTACCTCGGGGGTGAAGAAACACGTCAAAATGCATCAACTCAACGAATCTAATGTGACATTTAAAAAACAAGCGCTTGACGGAGTTCGGCTACATCGAGGCTCAATGCAGGAAAAAAGGACATCCGGAAGCAGCGCACAACTACCAACACTCACCCAGATTAGCATCACGGTCAGAAAGCTAAACAACCTGAAAGATAATTCAAGTCTTCGAGCTAGCGGTGTAAGACGCTGGTTCTGCTGTCACTCTTGGACCGCCGCTACGCGCTACTGGTAGTAATATTTCACAGACGTAGCGCCGCTCAACCTCACCAGAGAGTGAACTTTAAGCAGACATCAAATGTCTGCTTAAAACTGCAGCACGTAACTTAAAAAAAAGATTTTACATATGTATTAAAATATGTCTATTATGTCTAAATTAGGTGAATTTATTGCCAGATAATTTTTAAATTTTGCCAGATAACATAGGATCATTTATACCTAAACCGAAAAATTAACAGCCACTCCAGGTGATCGGCCTCATGATGATCGGTATCGGAATTGGCAGCAAAAAACCTGATCGGAGCATCCCTAATGAATAGTACAGTTTGATATTTCACAATAACCTGCAATTTTAATAAATTGGACTTAAAGGATTTATGTTCGTAGGAAAACTAGCATTGTGTATGACTGACGGCTCTCTTTAGCAGCACTGTTAGTGGCTGTAATTAGATCTGATTTAGAGAAGAAGATACTTGGTGGAGAATGTTAGAAGAGTCAGTAGCTCATGTTCTCACCAACGTAAAGATCAAATGTGTGTTTGAGTGACTTTCACTCACCTGTACACAATCTTATGGTCATGAAGGAACTGAAGTCCAAGAACCACACAGGCAGAGTAAAACCTGAAACCAAAGGACCAGCGTGAGGAACTGAGATGAAATCTGAAGTCAGTCACCAAACTTTCTGCATGATCAGACACACAGATGCAACAAACAATTATTTTAGTAATTGATTATTTTGGCGATTAATTGATTAATCGTATGCAGAAAGTGACACATTCTACTGATTTTTCATTGAACCACTTAAGTTTTCTTTAATGAAATATTTAAAATACATGAAAAGATGCAAATAAACTTAAATATCTTTTCAATGTAAGAAAATAAATATTTTGTTGCCTAAAATGCAATAACATGGTATTCCATTAGTGGATATAATTTTGAAATCTTAAATAAAAAATGTAAATATTTTTTGTAATCTTTTGGCTTAATGACTGCTCTATGTTGTTCTTTCGGCAAATTACCTTTTTTGAGTCTATTTATTCATATAAATGAGGTCTGAATTCTCCCCTACTTAGTTTGTCCCTAATTAAGAGGATTAAAATATTATCATTTTGTAATTAATAGTTTTTCGCTTTCCTTCAAACTATGTTGCATGCTTTGTGTTTATGTTAATCAGTTCTGGCTAAAGCTCACTAAACAGATCCACAGACTATAAAACAGTTTCCACAAAGCAGTGATTATTAGAACTTATTTGTAGAAGGATTTGCGATGTAATATGCAAAATACGTATTTTCCGGACTACAGAGTGCACGTCCCTATAAGCTGCACCTACAAAGTAAAAAACAAACAAACAAACAAACTGGAAACGTACATATAAAATCTGGTATCTCAGCAGCTCTCGGGTTTTTCACAAGGACGCAGCTCTGCGTTTCCAACGCGGAACCATGGATTCGCTCACAGCGAGCTTAGTGCAGCGGCTACCGATTTGGTAGCACAGATCGATACCCTTCAACTTAAAAGCTGCACCATATAAACGTCTTCGTGTTGTTTCCATAACGAGGGGGTATGAGTTTGAGAACATTTCTCCGTCGTGCCTGCTGCTAGCATGTGCTTGTTCTAAATGAAAATTAGCACTTTCTTCTTTGATTTCCAATTCTGACTTCCAATGATTCACTTCCTGCTAAAGCGCCCCCTGGAGGTTGAAGAAAAATCCACAGAAAAGCCGCTCCGGGCTGTAAGCGTGGGGAAAAAAAGCTTATAGTCCGAAAAATACGGTATACTCCAATTCAATACTCTGTATCCATTCCTTCTTTATAATGTTGGAAATACCTTGTTTAAGTTAAATAAGTCACCAAAATATGGGATATTGCACTAAAACACCAGAAAAAGCTTAATTCTGATTGGAAAGCATGTTAGACTTTCTGAAACACACACACACACACACACACACACACACACACAGAGGCATCACGTACACGGCTCTTGGCTCTGTGAAAACGTCGGTGTGGATGTGCATCATCAGGTCGCCTCCCGCCGTGTACTCCATGACGAAGCAAACATGCTCCGGCGTTTGGAAGCACGCAAACAGGTTGACCAGGAAGGGATGGTGAGACATGTTCACGATCTCAAAGATGCGCTTCTCACACATCAGACTGGCAGCGGGAAAAAACAAAAGAGATTAAAACAATAGGGAAAAGGTGAAATACACACAGAATTACAGAGAATTGTTTTATTTTGGTCGATGGGCTGAAAGTTGAGCTGTTTTTACTGTAAATCAGGACAAAGCACACAGAGCTGTGTGTCTAAAGGAGATCTAAACCTTTTTCTGATCAAACACAGTGTCACGGTTGAGGAATAAACACACACCTTTCCACCTCATCCCGAGCGATTATGTCTCCTTTTTTCA
Source organism: Poecilia latipinna (assembly GCF_001443285.1). Lineage (NCBI taxonomy): Eukaryota > Metazoa > Chordata > Actinopteri > Cyprinodontiformes > Poeciliidae > Poecilia > Poecilia latipinna. The sequence goes on along the minus strand of NW_015112641.1, from coordinate 75,522 downwards.
GGGCTTTGATGGCGTACATTGTGCCCGTCTTCCTGTACTCTGACAGCAGCACCTGCAGACACACAAACACCTTTTGTTTCACCGGAGGAACAAAACACCAAAGAAACTTTCAACTAATCCCGTTTGTAGGTTTATGTATTCTGATAATACTCACAGGTTTCATTAAATGTTAATAGGGAGTTTTGAACAATAAACGTCTCATTTGCATTTTAGAAACAACTGACACAAATAACGTCCTAAATTTTTGTGGAGCAGACAAATAGTTTGCTAATTAAGCAGAAATATATCCATGCAAATCTTCTGCATTTTTATTCTCATCTGGACTTTAATTTATTATCATGACAAGAAGTTTGAGTTATTGTGTCATGAGAAAATTCAGTTGTTGATGGTAAGTAAAAACCAAAACTGACAATATGATTGGAAATGTTATTTTTCTTATTTACTCTATTGTTCCATGAATGCATGTATAAATATCAGTAAATTCAGAAATATTAAATGCAGTCACTGTGTGATATTTTCAGCACACAGTAACTGCATTTAATTAAGTCATAAATTTCAGAATTTATTAAATGGGAAAATTAATCAAATTTCCAAATAAATGCATTTATTGACACCTTTTCTTAAGTAAGTGGCTTCCTGAAGAAATCTGTTTCAAATTCTAATTTTCAAGAACAATATTTGAGCTCGTGGTACTATAAATGCTGTGCCATACAGTTACCTAAAATTAAGTAATAAGTAGTTTTTTTTAGAATCACATTCTTTATCGTTATCGTAATAGTCAGACAAAAAAACAGTACATTTCCACGTAAAAAACCCAATAAATTGAGATTAATCTCAGGAATTTTCTGAAAAACATAAGAAAATTTGACTTTAAAAAGCAAAAAAAATTGCAAGAAAAAAAATTCAAATGTTTTGATCTGAGAAATTTTCTAAAAAGAAAAGAAAACATGGAAATTTTTGAGTTTAAAAAGTCGAACAATGTTTTTTTTTATTTTTGCATAAATTAACTCCTCTTTCCATTTCTTGCTATAGTATTGTGGTACTATTGTGGTACAATAGTACCACAAAATATCACAATAAAATTCGGAGTCCATGTAGCCCAACCTTTAAGCTAAAGAGAGAGAAAGAAAAGTAAATTTGTGACGGTTACCTTCCCAAAGTGTCCCCTTCCCAGTACAGCAATGAGCTTGAAGTCCTGAATGGACAGAGGTCCTTTCTTCTGCCTAAGAACAACAAATGGAAAAAAGATTAAAAACACAAGGCTCAAAGAAAGCACAAACTGCACGTAGAAAGAGACAAACCAAACATCCAGTTTGGAAATTGCAGCTTATATTAAAGAGTTAAATGCACCCCAGGTTGTGTTTTAGTGTGTTTGTACCTGCTAGCAGGTGGGGTTCGGGCAGGGGACTTGGGGATTTGGTCTTGGGGAGAGAGGGACTCGATGACTGCCGGGTGATCCTTCAGGAGAACGTTAGGAAACAGACATAAAGGACAAAAAAAAAAACATGCCGAGGCAGAGGTGAGAACACACAATGGTAGACGAGGGACAAGGCTTGGAGGTAACACATCGGCTCCTGTGCTGCGCTTAGCTTCCGCACTGAGTCTTTATCAGTTAGTGGAGGGACAGCCTTTGTTTTTTTTTATTTTTTAAATCATAAAATAATGCTGAAAGTGCAAATTTAGAAATCCCTGCTCACACACCTCCCCTACTTCCTGGTTTTCCTCTTTCTCTGCCTGCCTCACTGGAGTGAGAGAGTCCGTTTCTCTCTTCAAATCTCCTCTTATCGGAGAGTCGTTGTCCAGACTCAATTTCTCCACTGAGATCTCCCTGAAAGTTTCACACGGACACAACGACAGGCCGACGTTGGCATGACAACGGACAGACACGGAACAAAACACAACAGGAGCGTTAGACACAGGGCCGTGAAAGCATCACAACCAGTCACAGGAGAAAAGGATCAAGGAAAGGTTTCATGTCCGCATCGAGCCGCCTGGAGCGTCTGACCTGCGTGGTGAACAGAAATATCTCTCGTCTCACCCAGAGTTCAGAGTCAGGCTGTGAGTGTTGGGACTGTAGGTTCCCGAGTTGTTCACGGTGGGAATTGCGTTTCGGAGCAGCCTCACCCACGTCCCGATGTCCACGTTCATCTGACGCGCCCGGAGGAACGCCTTGCCTGGAAGAACGAACAGGAAGAGTCACTATCGTCTCATTAACTGTAATGCTGGAACATTTCAGGCAAATAAAATGACATCAAATTACTTCAGTTTTCATTTTGTTCAGCTTTTAATAACTTTTCTGTAATTCAGTTAGTATTTTATATTTCATATTGAAATTGTAAGACAGGTGACTTTTCATTAAGGTCCTCTGAACATGTAAATCTAAAAAAAACAAAAAAAAACACAAAAAACTACATATTACCCTGAACACACCGTCTCTGTTGTGAAACACGGTGGTGGCAGCACCAGCAGTAGTTTTTGGTCGTTTCATTTTGGATATTTAAAATGTCTTCCAGTTCCAGTGTAAAGTGATCTTTACTAAATTAAAGTTCATTGGTGTTTGAGAAGCCGAATTTGCATTATTATGCCGTAATCAATTTTAAATGGTCTCACAACAATATAATTGTTTATAATTCCAATAGTTACTGGGACAGTTTATTGTCCAGTAAAATTTGTTATTGTGACAGGCCAACGTGGAGGGTTTTCCTAAATACAAATGCACTCCACACTTTTAAGATTTGAAAACAATGATGGAGTATTAAGATCACTGTAGATAAAATATATACAATATATTGGCCATGTAGAAGCAAGTTTCTACCTAATGTCTCAGAGATTTCTACTTGAATTTAGCATTCAAACAAATAAAATTATGACAAAGTCTTAAAATTGTTAAAATGTAGTTTTAATATTGAAATGTTTTTTGGGGGTTTTTTTTATCATGGAAATGCTTCTTTTTTTTGGAAATGTATGACTTTCCCACATAAGAGCATAGCCAACATCTTTTCTTGTTTGTAAACATGTGAAATTAATCTAGAAACTTTCAGATTTTTGGCAGAAATTTGCTCCTCAGTGACTGATTTTTTCCCCCCCTCTATTGGCCTTAACACTTTGTGGTAGAACACTTAAAACTCCAGTAAAATCCATTGATGTTTGTAGCATATAGTGTAAAATAGTTTAATGGGTTTGAATACTTTTGTAAGGTGCTTTAAACCAGAAGAAAAACCTCTCTAAATGAGCTGTACATGACTTGAACGCTAGAGGGCGCTGTGGCACCAAAGAGAGAATAAAACTAACAGATCGTTTGTTTCTCTCCTTTAACTTTTCACAGCTTTAAAAAAAAATGCACCTTGCCGATTTTTTAAAACATTTTTTTCATGTTTTATTTTTATTTTGCAACAAAGCGCTAATAGGATTATAAGCAGAAAATGCTACAGAGATCCAACAAATCAACTCTTCAGTTTAAAATGTATTAAATTTCATGAGTTGGTGGATTATTTTCTGCAAGTTATGTTTAAAACACATAAAAGTATATTACCAACACATTTGCAAAAAAATATTTATTAAAAGAGATGGCATTTGTAGTTAGAAATTGGAGATTTTGTGAATTAAAATAAAGTTAGAACCGAACAAGTGGAACGTTGTGTTTGGGGAAAAAAATTTGTCTGAAAAGAGATTAGACAAATTTTCACTTTTAAGAAAATAAAATATTCTATCAAGGTATAAGGACAGTAATATAACTTTTTTGTAATTTGTGTTCCTGTTTTTTGTTTAAGGATGTATCTACGGCTCTGGAAATAAAACCTCCTGGTTATTCCACCAAATATTTATTCCTGAACTCTTCCTGAGTTAAAACGTTAGTATTGTTGTTTTTAAATGAACATGAACTTGTTTTCTTTTATCTGAGGTCTGAAAGCGCTGCATCTTTTTCGTTATTGTGACCTTTTTTCATTTTCTGCAAATAAATACATTTTTGCTTGGAATTTCAGAGACGTGTTATTAGTAGTTCGTAAAATAAAAGAACAAAGTTCGTTTTACTCCAATATATACCTATAAAGAGAAAAATCAGAGAAACTGATCAATTTAAGTGCTCTCTTATTATCTTGCAGAGCTGTAGATGGATGGTTGATATTTATGGTAGAATGACTTTTGGGAGAAGGGTTAGTCTCTCAAAAGAATAATTTTTTCTTCCAACTACTCCTTTTCATTCAAAACCTCTGTTTACATCAACATGTGACAAGTTCATTTTCAGCTGTATTTGAATGAAACGGACAAATAAATTAATGTTGAGTCTGTTCTCCCACCTTGCTGCTTTGAAAAGATTTTCTTCTGTCTTTGGAGGCGAGGAACTCGCTCGATGACCGGGTTAAAGAAGGTCACCTGGTGGACGAACACAGATAGCACAGACGACAGCTTGTTGGTAATTAGCCCTGGATAAGTTAGCATGAAGGTAAAGATGGGCGTACCTCGGCCAGCAGCAGGCCCTGAGGCTCCAGCTCCAGCTGCACTCGGTGTTTCTGGTTGTCCAGGAACTCCTCCAGCTTCAGGTACTTCAGGGCGCAAAGTGAGCGATAATCCTTCCAGTAAACTGCGATCTCCAACTCTCTTGACTAAAACATTCATACTTGTATTACTCATTGCTACTTTTACGGTTTATATGTTCATGTAGACTTTTGGGAGTGCGCGTGTGTGTGTGCGCTGACCCTTTCCAGCTCTACAGTGAAGGTCTGATCCCAGGCCTGCTCTCCTACGGTCCTCCAGGCCGTCTGTCCGACCACGCTGTTGTCCAACTTCAGCACCGCGCTCACCTCAGCTACGAACAACAGAAATTACATCTATGAGACAAATTATACATTGGTTTTAAGAAAACGTGCACCTAACTTTGCCTCCATTGGTGGAAATGGCATAAAAATGGGCCACATTGTGCATTTTGTGGCAAATTTTAGTTCTTCTATTAGCTAAAGAGAGCAAACTGAGTCTCTTTGGCATTTTTTACCTTTATTTCCCCAACTATAATGCATTAATGAATATAAAGATGCAACTAACGATTATTTTAGTAATCAATTAATCTATTCTGATGATTAATCTGGTAAAAAAAATACTGCCACATTCTGCAGAATTTCATTTTTATACAATGTTAGAAATATATAAAAAGCTGCAAACAAGTAATTAAATTCCTTTTTTAAATAATAAAATAAACATTCTATCGCTTAAAATGCGATACATTTTTGATCAAACATTCTGAATGTTTGATCAAAAAAAGCATCTGCAGCTAAAAAATACTCCAAACATCAACATGTAAAAAGCTTGTACCTTAGTACAGTAAAGACGAGACAAAACTAACATACAAATAACTTTTATGAAAGAATTAGGAGTTTGTTCTTAGTAAATAATTCATCAATATTGACGAAAAAGTGCGAGTTATAAGCAAAATAATCTGCCAGTGGAACAAAATATTTCCCCATAATCTAAGTTAAAATGTCTTGATCCACTGGAAGAGGATTTCACATACAACTTAAAGAATTATGGACTTAAAACAAGCCTGCTCTAATTAATAGCATGAATTTGAAGAATGGAAAGAATATATTAATTAGTTGAAGCAGGAAATTAAGGTTAAAACTATAATTTTAAAATATTTTGGAACAAATATCTCCCTGCAGACTTTGCAGCAGCTGGGTTAAATCATAAAACACCTCCTGAAATCAAGAGTAATGCTTACAGGAGAGTTCTTCAGTCTTGTTGGGCGTCTTCCCGCTGACAGAGCCGCTGCGTCCGTACAGTCCCTTGCTGCCTCTCATGAAGGACTTGGTGTCTCCAGGGCTGTAGCAGGGCAGCGTGACAGATGTCCCTTTGCTGCGGCCTGGGACGACCTCCAACAATCCAACGCAGCCCAGCAGCTGCACCTGCAGGGTGCCTGAGGACAGAGGGACAACAGCGCAGGTAGCAAACGACTGCAGGTCAGAGCACAGCAGGCCAAACAAACACAGTCATGCTAGTCCCACCTGCCAGCTTTTTATTCACATAGACAAGCATGGAAACTGCAAATTGGATTTTTCCATTTTGTCTCACAACTGTGGTTTTTATAGACTGCAGTTTAAGGCCAACTTGGACAGATTTGACGGCATCGTTGTGAAGGCGGGATAAAAGAAAAACAGTTCTGGAGCCACTGAGTATTTGCTTGATCATGGCATTTGAGAAATTGTAAAGTCTATTGATTGTTTCATAACTGATGACTGTGTGACGTTTATATTAGGGATGCACCGATTGCAATTCTCCGGCTGATCGCAGGTTACCGATCTTTTAAAAAGCCTAACCTGCCGAATCAGATTTTGGCCAATAATTTTTTTGTCTGAAATGTTGATCAATATAGCAAGAAAGTTGCTGAAGTAGCAACAGAGTTGGTGACCATTGTTAACTGCAAACGTGCAGAAATGACCTGGTGGGCCAGTCTGTCAAAAAACCTGCCAGAGGACAGTGGTTGATTAGAATTGTCCGATCATCAATCTCCCCAAAATTAAAAAAAAAAAAAAAAAACCCACAAAAAAGTAGTTTTTGTCATTTAAAGCACTGTTGAACCGCTTTGCTGCTGAAATGTGCTATAAAATATACTTGATTTAAATTCCACCAAAAAATTTCTACATTTATTTAGCGTATGTATAAGAAACATGGACATTCTTTGATGTCAAAAAGTTGTAAATTTGCAAGAAATAAAACGCAAATTTTCCACCAACATTTTACCAAATTAACACCAACAAATTATCCGACACTGTAAAGTCAGAAATTTGCATTTTAAAAAGTTTATTAAGATTATAATGCCAGAGATTTACAACACAAAATGCGTATCTGGATATTTTCCATCTGGGCTCTTTTCCTGCATCAGAACGACATTTCCTGGGTCCAGACTCGCCATGAACGCCTCTAACAGGAACCAGAACGCACGCCTGAGACAAGAGAAGAAGCAGCTCCAGCATGGCTGCTTCGGGTCAGCACCCTGGACGACAAGGTTCTGATAAAGAGCCTGCATTCAAACATTTACGCCGAAAAACATCCAGATGTTCATCTCCTGGATTTACCACTTTAACCTTGGAGGACTTCTGGCAGTTTTGGTCAAAAATATCTGACTTTATAATGTAAAAGAATATTGTACTTTTAATACAGCAAGTTTTTATTGCTATTCATAAAAAAAATTGTTTTTACTACATGAGAGGATATCCAAAATTTTAGTCATAAATGTGTGAAAACAACCAAGAAATTCCTGAATTTTTTGGTGAAAATGTACTCCTCCATGATCAGATTTTTATATTTTTTCTACATCGGCCCTAATAATCCACAGTAGGTTAAGAAACACTCAATGTCCCTGTATTTATCAAGTGTTGGCCTACCGGTGAGAGGAGAGGGCTTGTTCAGGGTGCTGTATTGGTTCTGCAGATAGGGGGCGCCGTGGCGGGAGCTGAAGGCCGGTGAGGAGGCCAGAACCAGCTCCTCCTTGATGATGCTGGACTTCGGATGGTCCTCTGGCAGTTCTGCCAAGCGCTGGTCCAAGGAGTCCCTGAGGAGGTCCAGCCGCTGAGATGCTTCACTGAGACGGGACTGAGCCTGGAATCAGCACAATATCAGTTACCAGCTATAAACTCATAACAAGTTAGCCAATTAAGTTAGCCACCTTCATTGCCTAACTTGTCAGGCAATGAGGGTGGCATTCACACCAGCCCTGCTTAGTCCGCTTTAATCAAACTGTAGGATGCTTCCCTAGAAAGTCCGGTTCGTTTGGGGAGGTGTGAATACGCAGCAGCTGAACTCTGATGGAACAAGAAAGTGAACTCTTATCCTCCTAAAAACCTCGGTTTCGGTTCGGTTCAAGTGAACTCTGGCACAGCTCAAAAGAAAATGTGAATGCAAACCGATCCAAAAGCAGGAAGCGGACTATACCGCACTGCATCCTGGATATATGGAAACAAAACAAACGTGGAAATCTAGCACTAGCAGGAGAAATAGCTCGTGGTGTTTTGCCAAAAACAAAAGAGAAATTCTACAACTACGACGCCGTTTTAGGGTCATTGAAGATAGAAAAAAAGGGAGGAGTACATTCTGCCAAATACTAGAAAAAGACTAAGATTGTAAGATTAATTTCTGTAATTTTCTAGAGAAAAACGTCTGAGGCTGAAAAGTCTCACACTTGCTAGAAAAACCCCTCAAATTTTGAGATTAAAATGGAAAATTTCTAGAAAAAAATTTCAAAGTTGATGTCCGAAATTTCTAGGAAAACAGATGAAAATTTCTAAGTTTCAAAAGTAAAACAACTAAATCTGCAAAAGAACTCGTTTGATTAGTTTGGATTGTTTGACAATGTAGTGACAAATGTAACAAATGTTTCAATTCTGGTTCCCAATCGTACAGAGTCCACCAGGTGTGGAAACACCCTAAATGGCCTTTCAGGTGGTAAGGCCCATACATAGTACTATCAAAAACAGAAGTGATCTAAATAAACACCTCGAGACACATTAACACATTTAAAAAACCTTAAAACACAGGATGGGAGCGA
>NW_015112641.1:0-63763 GCF_001443285.1 Poecilia latipinna | reverse complement strand
CCCTAAATGGCCTTTCAGGTGGTAAGGCCCATACATAGTACTATCAAAAACAGAAGTGATCTAAATAAACACCTCGAGACACATTAACACATTTAAAAAACCTTAAAACACAGGATGGGAGCGAGCAGAGCATGTTTTCTTTGAACGAACCAATGGAAAGGCCTGAAACTGCGTCAGCTACAGACGCAGCTCAGCGCTTTGACGTGTGTGAGCTGAAACTGTTTGGTCCCACCTCAGACAGCGCCTTCTTGTCCTGAACCTTGTTGGCCCCGAGGAGACGCAGGACATTTTTGGCCCCCTCGGCGACGGCGTGCTCCACCCGGTAGTGATGTCTCAGCTCTTCGATGCGCAGCTCCACCCCACAGAGGTCGTGGTTCCCTGTGAGAAACAAACAGCAGTGATGACAGTCACCAACTTCAGCTTCACATGAGGCGCCTCATCAGTCGGATGTCCGAGGCTCTCTGCATTGTAGCAAACTCCCCTGTGGATCCCGAGTTTGGTTAATGGCTTAATGCATGTTGTGCATTACACAAGAGTAAGAGAGCAAAGACATTAAGGCGTCTGACGGAAGATAACCAACATTAAAATCCAACCACTGATTGCTAATAGAAGCACAACTTAAACAGCAAATGGAGCAACTAAAACCCTCTCATGTCTCTGTAACTCCAGCATTGTGTCACTGAATAATTGTGGCAAAACATGAAGGATTTTATCATTTATTTAAACAACTTTGTTCTATTAGAAAATATGAATTCGCTCTAAACCAGAGGTCTGCAACCTGTGGCTCCACAGCTGCCTGTGACCCTCCACTGTGACTTATATTGATTAATCAAAATCCTAAAATTTATTGGTCATTTTAAAAAATAGTGTCTTTAGCAGCTTAAAACCAGATTTTAAAATAAAAATTCAGTGGAAAAAAATCTGAATTTTGAGAATAAAGTTAAAATTCTGAGATTAAAGTCAGAATTTAGATTTCTAAATCTATTCTGAGTAAAGAATTTTCTGAATTTTTTTCTCAGCATTCTGAGCTAAAAAAGTCAGAATTCAGTGAAAAAGTCTGAATTTTGCAATGAAAACAAAAATTCTGAGGCTCAGGTATGAATTCTGAGATTCAAGTAGAATTTCTAAGATTCAAGTCCAAATTGAGGAAAGAAAATGATAATTCTATGAAAAACGTCAAAATGTTACAATTAAAATTACAATTCTGAGAGAAAAAATGAGAAAAAATGCAAAAAAGTCAAAATTCTGAGATTCAAGTTCAAATTCTGAGGAATTAGTCTGAATTTTGCAAATAAGATGACAATTTTGAGATTCAAGTCTGAATTTTGAGGGAAAAAACGTCTGAATCCTGAGAATAAAAGTCAGATTTTTTTTTTAATTTGTGTCCTAATCCTCTTCCATAGTACGTGGCAAATTTGCTTTCGTAGTATTTCGGTGTATTTTTAACCCCAGGAGTTGCAGAAGAGGGCAAAGTATTGCCGTCGTCATGCAGAGCGGCGCATTTCCATTTACCCCTGACTCTGAGCAACTGGCTATTTATCTCACCACAGGGAGGTAATGAAGTGCTAATGGAAGCCCGGGGAAAGCAGAGAACGAGGAGCGGCGCTCTCAGGTCCGCAGTCAAAACACTGTTGAGCTCCTTCACTTGAGAAGCAGACACAGGATCAGATCCAATCGCACCCGTGAAGCAAATTCCCAGCGAAGTGGGAATCTTAATGGCACAGCAGGCAATAAACTCAATGGAGCAGAGTAGAGGTGGGAGATAAGCAACAAACAGGGTAATTAGCCTTTAACAAGGTGTGTTTGACTTTCAAAATCCAGAGTAGGTTTCTGAAGATCAGCTTTACAAAGCCTTGTCAGAGACGAGACAAGAGAGGAAGGAGAGAAGGTGGTGGAGGAAAGCAATGTGGGTCCTTTCTTCTCCAAATAAGGTGTTGCGCCTGGAGCCCAGACCCGGCTAGACGACCCTCCAGACGGGGCGTGGTGCCTGGAGACGGTGTGTGTACTGCACACAACTCCGGCCCAGAATGGTGTAAATAAGACAGACAGAGGCTGCCTCTCCAGCTGGAGGAGGAAAAACTAAATTTATTTATGCAACGTTGCCAAATCCCACAGAAGTTTCTGATGTGTGAAAAGTATTTGAGGTCAAACATGGAGGTCTCTCCCTGGTGAGCGTGCCGCACACACAGAATGACCTCTAAGAACAGCAGGAAAGTGTCTCGTAAAATTATTCACACCCCCAGTCTTTGTTTCAGACCAACACAAACCTCAATGTATTTTAATGGGATAAATTGAAACGATTAATCGCTTTTTGAAATAATCGTCAACTCAATTAGTCATTAACAGACTCAAAAAATGTCAAAATGCTTAAACAACATTCTCACAGGAACGATTAACCAAATAAATTACAAAAATATATACGTTTTGCACTTAAGATGAAATCCCAAAACTCCTCAAGTAGTTTTGGCTTCACTAGTTCAGATTCTGTAAAATAAAATAAATAAAAATCCTATTATGCACCCTTTGCTATGCATCAATCGGTTAATCCAAAAATAATCAACAGATTAACAAACCTACAATGTATTGATGTTAATTGGAATAAAAATGTCTGAGCTTTTCACATGTTTATGTTGGATGTATCTTTTAGCTGCAGATTTATTGTTCACTAAAAATGATCAAGGATTATAACATTTTAAGCAATAAAAAGTTGTTTTTTCTTGAAAAAAAGAGGAAATTTATATGTTTATTTGTATCTCTTACTGCATTTTGAAACTTTTATAAAATGGGACTAAATTAAAAAAAAAAAAATCCAAAGGTGACAATTTTTAAAAATCCAATTAACTGATTATTTCGTCAGAATAATTGATTACTAAAATAATTGTTAGTTGCACCTCTATGGTAAACCCACACAAAGTAAAATGGAAGAAAACTTTGACAAAGGCATTCCCACTGATTTTACTTCAGACACAGAGAAAAAAATGTGTGTTTTTTTTTTAATTTAGACTTTTAATCAAGCATTTTATTATAAAACTGTGTTTGAACATAAACCACTTTCAAGAACTTTACACACAAATCAAGCACTTTCCAAACCTTGAAAACACCTATTTGACATTAAAATATGAACCCTCGCTCACCATAATCTTAACTGCACGACAATTCAAATGGAAAACCGGTAAACAAATAAAACTTCCTTCAAATACTCAGATTACCCAGGTTGTTCAGTATTAGAGAACAACGCTAAAGAAGAAACAAAATATCTGTTCAACTCTGCTCTGCAGAAATGGAAATAATTCCTCACATCACCAAAAACCCTGCAGGTTTTCCACATGAAGGACATGGATGAATAAAGCATGCCCTTAAAAGGCCTCCAGTAATCTCTACTTGCACCTAAAAAGACACTCAGCAGCCGTCGGCTCCCTCACTCTGATATCAGCAGAAAAGTCCAGATTCCCCCTAAAATCTGGGATTTTTCTCCTTTTCTGTCCCGTTTTACTCTCTAAAAGCCTCCTGGGTTCTGGATGACCCTCATCAATCTTCTCATATTTCCAGCAGGAGGGTTTAAATGTCCATCGGCTTCCTCTTGCCAGCAGTGAACAGTCGTATTAAGTTTTTTACATGCTTAAGGGTAAAATCAGAAGGATAAGATGCTTCAGGCCCTGATTAATGTGCCAGGTGGGCGGCTTTTTGTTTTGCTCGCTTCCATGTAAGGCCCACCTCACCTTCACACAGAGCGAGCGCTCTGCTGTGCCTCAACCTGAGCCCTCCTCTTCATCTTCCTCCGCACATACACCCAGCAGAGCCATGTGAGGACAGAGAGCGGCCCCCTTCATTGATCTGTTTATGCTGCTGTGTGTCCGCCGTGCTCAGGGCGGAGCTGAAGAAAACCAGGCTCAAATGACAACATGAAGGCGAAAAAAATAAAAAATAAATAAAAGAGCTGACCTGTCACTGCCAGCTGATAACTGTTAGAAAGCAAAAACACTGAATTTACAATCCTACAGCCGCTTAGCAAAAAAAGCTGCTAAATATATTTGGTTTTAAACTGTTTTTGTTCAGCCACCTTTACAGCTGCTAGGTTTTTTTTGTTTGTGTGTTTGCTGCATGTTTTTAACAACTTTAAACATTTAGAGACTGAAATTTGTCTCCTGTTGTTCTTTGAAAGCAGTTCAAGCTCAGTTTAGATTTATAGCCAGACCAGAAATCTGGGCCGACTCGGGCCAAAATAATTTGTTGATGGTCGGATTCGGGCTTCTGTGGAAGACCAAACGAGAATGCACAATATAAAGTTGTGTTGACTCATATATTGTAGTCTGAATAAGAGTTAGCAGCTCACCCTGCTGAGGAAAGAAAGAAACGCACACCCAACCGGCTCCGCTCCTATCAATCACACATCCCAGAGGATTTACATTCGACTCACCCTGAGGTTGCAACAAGCGACAAAATGGAGCTGAAAGTTCTTAAACAAAAGCTAAAAACAGGAAAAGCTACACTTACTTTGCTTAGTCAGATGATGATATAAAAATGAAAAGAAGCAAAATCCTAATTAAAATGATTATTCAGGTTTATTTTGGGTGCAAGTTGGAATTTTTTATGCCCGATCTAAACTTTAATCAGATTGAGCAGAGTGTGTATGAACAGCAGCTCAAAGAGGTTCAAAGATTGTTAATTTAACTTAGGTCTGAACTTTGACTAGACCATTTTGACAGATGAATCTGTTTTGGTCTAAACAGTTCTGACTGGATGGTTGGGGTTGTTCTCCTTCAGGAAGGTCAACCTCTGACCTCTGAGGATTGCCGTCTCTTAGTTTTCTTTCATCACCATGAATGTAAGTGACTGATTTCAATGCAAATTATCAGAGTGTTCTAATAAAGCACTATCTGGGTCTGATGTCATTTTATTTCATTTAGTCTCATCAAACCAGAAAGCCTTTTTCGACATGTTGCTTGTGAAACAGGATTTCTTGCTCTGAAAAATGCATTCTTCCTTCTTTATTTAGGGGTGTCAGAATACAAACGGCACCCCTCATTATCAAAATTTTACCTTACTTTTCCTTCTACTTCATAATCTTATCCTCCCTGGTGTTGACCTAACACCTAAAGTCTAAATTAAACTGCAACATAAAAACTGTAGAAACGTCCAAAGGTAAAAGTTACAAACTCTGCCTGCATTAGACGCCATTAAGCAATTAAATTTCCTGATTTCATGTGTAAAATGAATGAATGAAGTGTTTCTTGTCACTTGTCCTGCAAACAGTGAACTGAAAAACCAACAAGCAGGCATAAAAATTAAACACATTTTCCCCACATATTGCTTGTTTGGTGTCCGATCCAGAACTTTTGCACTGGTGAGTTTAACACAAAAAAAAAACAATAAAGTCCAGAGCAGCATCTGCAGAACAGAAACCCCTCAAACAACAGCAGAGGAGGGATTTCTCTACTCACCCTGTGTGTCCTCTGTGTGCTCAGTGGCCTGCACGGCTTTCCGTATTTGCATCCGGATGATGTCGATTTTGGTCTTGCTGTCCTGCAGCATCTGCTGGGCCGTCTGCAACATTTTCTTATCCTGAAAACAGAAACAAGAAGAAAGTCACATGAAACGGTTCAGACTAAATCACAGAGTTTACCGTTACATGTCAGCTACAAAAACTGTGAGGGAAGCAGAAGTGTAAGAGTGACATCAAAACTAAAAACAAAAACCGACGCTGTATGAAAAGGGAAGGGAGAAAAAGACGGAGAAGGATTTAGGTTGTATGTTTTATTATAGTCTGAGTTAGCAGACGGCACATTGTTCGTTCTCAGCCACCTGGGGAGACGATGTGATGGATGTGTCCTTTACCCTGCTGAACGTGACACTGCGACTTTAGTATGTGTGTGTGTGTGTGTGTGTGTGTGTGTGTGTTTGTTTCTATTACCTTGTGGGCCCATTTTCCTGATACTACGTTGTGGGGACCCACTGCTCCTTGTAGGGAAACGCTGTTGTTGGATCAGGGGTCAGATTTAGGACTAAGGTGTGAATTGAGTTTTGAGTAAGGTTAGGTATGTAATGGATGGGGTTAGGATATGAGTAAGGGTAAGGCTGTAGAAATGAATGGAAGTCAATGGAAAGTCCCCACAAAGATAGCCACGCACACATGTGTGTTTATGTGTGTGTTCATGTGTGCATGCGTGTGGTGTGTCAAGGGAAACATTCCTCTACCTTTGTTGATCCGTTGGCGTAGATGGGGATCATATTCTCCACCCCCTGTTTGACTTTGAGCTCGATGTTGAGCTGCCTCTCCAGGGCGGCGATGCGCTCCTTGTGGGCTGACGTGCGGCTCTCCGCCCCTGGAGACCTGGGACACTCATCTGTGGAAAGACGGCCAGGTTTGAGACGATAAAATAAGGAGCAGGATGGTGGTTCACACGGTGGGGGAAAAAGAAGAAATTACTCCACTGAGAATTCAATGGACCATCTAAAAATATGAGGCTATACTTGGGTAACAAAAGCAAAGTTTGACATTTTCAAAAAGATTCAGTGTGGCAATAAGTCTGAAAAGGTCTGCAGTAAATATGTATGTGCAGTCAAAATGCTCCAAGGGTTTGGGTTATTATTAAAAAAACATTTTATTTTGTAAAAAAATAAAGTTGCATTGCATTTATTAATCAAGATGAATGAGCACTAGATTTGCTTCCCTAATCAAAATTTAAGTTAAAGTTGTTTACATTTTTTAAGCCTCAAACACAAATACATGTTTTTACCATGTCCATTATTTGAACTATTAAAAAATGATGAATAAAGGAAACAATTTCACTAAGATTAGCACAAAAAAACTTATATGCAACACGGCTGACAAATATGATCAAAAATAAAAATAAAAGAAAATATATAGACTTGGACAAATTTGTTGGCATCCTTGGAACAGATATGTAAAATCAACCTGACAACAAATTCATCTCCTCTTGCAGTAGCATCATCTCAAATGGAAACATTTTCTTAGAAACATCCAACTTTTAATTTGAGTGCAGGAAAAAAGACATGTTAGGAAACAATTGTTCCTAAATAAAAAGACTATTGTCCATAATTATTTCTTTAAAATATGAATTAACAGAATACATTTTTTGGATATTTCACTTTATGCTGATGAGTTTTTCTGCGAATGTTTCAATATGGATCCATGACTTTCTGTTTTAATGAGTTACAAATATGATGCAACACAAATGTTAACAGGTTAACATCCAGTTAAAGACCCTGTAAACTTTAGTAAACTCTACAGGGTCTTTAAATGGAACCATGAAATTTGGTCAGATTAAAGTAAGGGTGATTTCATACTTGATAGTTCAGTCGACTCTGATCGATTGAGGACCAAAATGTGCAACATTCGTTATATTTTCAGCTGGTGCGGTTCATTTTCACACTACACTGTGTCAAACAAACCAAATGCTTTGAAAAATCTGTTCACCTTCTCGCCTGTGGAGGCGCTGCAGCAAGAAATACCGAAGGAAACGACATGAAAGCTTCAGAAGAAGACACTGAGCGTAACTTCCTTCTTTTCAAAATGTAATGATTTCTCTTTTGTCTTCTGTAAAAGACCATGAGCCGTTTCTCCCTTTAGCGCTAGACTTGCGCATTTGTTTTGGTCATATTTACCCAGAATTCCCTGCACTGTAGTTTGCTTCCAGCTTTTGGAGCAGCGTCCGGTCCACTTGACATTCACATATGCATTCAAACCGCACCAGAGTTCACTTCTACCAAACCAAGACCTTAATTTTTAGGCAGATCAGAGTTTGTTGTTTTGTTTCACAACAGAGTTCGGTTACCCTTTCACCTCCCCAAACGAACCAAACTTTCTACGCTAACAAACTGGAGTTCCATTGAAGCAGGGTTGGAGTGAATGCACCCTAAGATTTAGTTTGTCACAAGCAAAAACTCCAGGTAGGTTTGGTATGAAACAAAGAATCAACATGTGGAGAAAGCCTCATGTCCAATGTGAAGCATAGTAGTGGATCTGTGATCCTGTGGGGCCCTGTCAGAGTGCATCATGAACTCTTTAAAATACCAAGAAATTTTAAATCAAAATCTATTGGACTCAGAAAATATGTTATTACTGGCTCACCAAACACAAAAGCTGCTTTACTCTGTGGCTATGTCAGTCCTGAGTCCTACCTGCAATTTGTTGATTCACAATAATCTTAAAAATACACAAAATAATGTAAGCTAGTGAAATAATGGAGTGAAATAATGAATTGATGATTAAAAACAAGCGATCATAACGGTGTACCTTTGCTCTCCTCTCCTCCCTTCACCACGATGTGAGCGTCCAGCTCCTGCAGCTGAGCGTGTAGATTGTCCAGCTTTCGGTTCGAAGAGCGCAGCTGACTGTCCACCTACAGGCAAAGAAAAGAAGAAACAGCATGAAGCTGTTATTTATTTATAGATATAGGACATAATTCAGCATTACTTCCTCTGAGAAACTATCGGAGTATAACTCAAATTAAGGAATCATCTGTTCAAAGTATGCAGTCTTAAACAAGAAGCAGATAGAAAATAAAACAAGTTTTGTTTATCAAACTAGCAAAGGAATAATTAATCCAAAGTGAAGAACAATTTTATTCTGCATAATTCTCTTCTCACTCTAATCCAACAGATTTAGCTAAAAGCTTTTGTACTGCTCCACCATTAATCCTAAATTTAACCTAATTGAATACCTTCACACCCACCTTAAAAATCAATTAGTCGAAAGAACAACAGAGTACCTCAGAATATAAACAGCACAGGGCCTTAAAAAGCATTAATAAGACTTAAACATCCACATTTTGTCACATTACAACTAAAATCTTAAACCAGATATTCCTACTTTAATTTCTTGACAACTGAAAAATATTTTTATTGCTTCCTTTTAATAATAAAATTAAACAAATTCTTTCTCCCTCCTGATCTGTGGATTTTAGGCTAATGCTACATTTTGGTAAGTTTGCAGCTATGGCATACTCTCTTTCTGGTGACACTGGTTGTTTAATGATGCATAAAAATAACAAAAAGTGAAGAGATTGGAATGTAACTGAGAAGCTGTTTTTGTTGCCAAAGCTGTGAGATGGAAATTATTAAAATGTTGCGTCACCCTAAAAAAAGCTGGACACAGTCCTCCAGTGAACTCAAAGCAGGACATTATCATTGTTCACATATTTGATTATTTATTGCAAGTCACATTATTGAATTCATCTAGATTTTCACAGGTTTTATTAATGTTATGCAGCCATAATTCAGACTCAAAATGTTGGAGCTGCGTTCACAAAGCAGGTCTCAGTGATCTATTCTGATTTTTTTTTTTTCAGAAATCTGATTATTTGTGTGGTTTTTCATGCTACTAATTAAATGTGACCTGATATTGAGCTTTTAGCTCATCATGATGATGCAGCAACAGTCTTCAGTCAGAAGTCCTTTCAGATTAGTTGACTCCTACTGGAAATCCTTCCTAACACAGCAGCATCACCATCAACAACAACTCTTTGAAGATACATGAATGATACGAATGGAAACAACATTTAATTTCTCTTTGGAATAAATAAAGTATTTTTGAATTAAAATGTTCCTTTCTCTACGTTTTCAGTTTATCATCTTCCACAGACAGTATGTTACACTCAAACATTCACAGCGATTTACTGGAGGAATTGATGATTTTGATTAAGGAAGCACGATATATCTGAACTGACATCGGTATCGACTGATAACGGTCATTTTATAATATATCGGTATTGCTTTGATAAATAAAACTGGGCTGATATTAATGACCAATATTTATTTCCGTCTTGTTGTCGTTTGTTTCTAAATGGGGAGCAGAGGAAGTTAGCTATGTGACAAGTGATGCAGAAGAGGATTGTGGGTATCTTAACTGAAGAAGTGGTTAAGTTAGTGTGTGGTTGTTTCTTTCAAGGTGTCGAAAAGGTGGCGAAACGTATACAATATAAGTTATCGGCCATAACAGCAAATTCAATATCCTATATTGGACCAAATTTTCTTATCGGTGCATCCATGATTTTTTCCCCCCCATTTCTATTCATAAATTTTGACATGTAGTTTGACATAAACAGGTTAAGATACAAGCAGTATTCAAAAATAAATAAATAAATAAAAAACTGCCCAAGTCCAGCCATCAGGTTGAAACCAATCCCTATCCTTAACAGACGTAACACAAAACAAAACAGGAACAAAAGAACCATGAAACGTGGATTTAGTTTGGTGTAATTGTCTTCAAGGAAATAAAGTGGTGGATAAATGATTGAGAAGCGTGTCAGTCTAAGCTTGATTTTTTCTAGTTTTAAAAAAAGAAATGAGGTCCTTTAAATAGAGTACCACCACCGGTGGGTGAGGATCTTTCCAGGTCAGTAAAGTTCTGCGTTGAGCCGATAACGAAGTAAAGGAGAGGTGCTTCCCTGATGTTGATGAGTCTCTGCAAGCGTTCGTTCTCACCTGATGTGCGTTCCGCTTGTCGGTCGTGGCGCGGCGCAAGTTCTCAGCGCCCTCCTTGATCTTCAGCTCCTTCCGGATCTCCCTGCGGATCCTCTCTCGCTGCTCGTCCAGGAGCTGCTGGACGCTCGAGTCGGAGAAGTCGGAGTTCTGGTCCAAACCGAGCTGCTCCAGAACAGACAGCCCGCCTGGGTCACTCTGCAAGAGCGGGAGCAGAGGGGAAGGGAGGGAAAAACAAGGGGAAATGGGGGACAAAGGAAACAGCGATTAAAACGTGTGATTGTTAACACTATGAAAAAAAGACAAGAAGAATCGTTAATGTTGATTAATCCTGATTTAATCCTCTTTAACCTGTTAATGTGTGGAGCTGAGAGTGAGGAGGAGCAAAGAGGAAGAGATGGTGAGCCTGATAAGGAAGTAATGGGAGGAAAGGCAGGGAGATAGTGATGGGGGAAGGAGAGGAAAAGGCCAGTTAGGTTGAATCAGAAACCTTAGAAACAAAGCATCAGTGACAAAAAATCTGTTTCAAATGGTGTTCATAGTATTTCAAATTAAAAAAAAGTATTTGTTATATTGGCTTATCGGCCAGAAAGGTGAACAACGGTCCAAGCTGTCAATTGTTCTCAGATTTTTCCTCTGATTCTGTCTCTGCTGGGTTAACCAAACTGGTCTTCCAGTGAAATATACGTCCTAAGTTGTCTTTTTGAGCAAAAAAAAAATAATCTAAATGTGGAGCGTCATCAAGGCAGGAACACGCAAAAACGTAGTCCGAATCATCATCACCGAGTAGAAATCCAACCAACCTCGGAGCTGTCCTCATCCTCCTCGTCCCCATGCCAACACATAACCGACTCAGAGCCGACGAGTCCACAAAGATACAAAAGAGGGACGAATGTCTGCGGTTCGATTCCACGCTCAGGCGGGCGGTTTATGCCGCACCAAGAGCAAAATGTGCTGGCGGAGGGTGACTCGATAAAAAGAGATAAAGAGAGGGAGAGTTAAGTGAGAGAGGAGGGGAACGCCTCCAAAAGAGGATATCCGTCCCAACACCAAGCTGCTCAGGCCTTTCCTGTTTCCTCTGCGATTTCTGCTGCTGTCAGTGGTGAGTCAGATAAAGAGAATACAGCCGTCCGCTCCCCACTAGAGGGTTTGGTAATCATTCTTGGAACTGCTGCATCAGGCCTGAAGGAGTCTTACTCCACTGTTTGTGTCCAAACTGTGACCTTTCCTTTGCTCTCACTTGAGACGCTGATATTATCTTAAGGACAGAAACAAGAGAAGGATGAGATTTCCAAACACTGGATCAAAGCCAGGCGGTAATATTGGGAGACATAAATGTTGCTAGTTGGATGACTTGTTTCCTCTTTTATACAAGCTTCCACTTCTACAGAAAGATTAAAAAGTGTGATAAAAATGTCTACAGGAGTGGCTGTGGGTGGAGCAAACTGCCTAATAATGGGTTCCTCTGTTCTTAAAAGTAAGGATGCACCGATCCACTTTTTACACTTCTAATGCCGACATCTGAGGTTTGGAATCAGCCGATACCGATCAGAACATTTCTGTTTTGACATAAATGTGCTGAATTAATTACAAATGATACATGTACAAACTGAAAATTGTCCAGTTAAAGATAAAAAAAATGCTTTATTGAAAGTAAAAATGAACAGATCAGCCATTTTCTGACCACGACTTTGATATATCGAACAAAACACATGAGATCATTACTGACAGCTTACCAGAGAAGCCTCCATCATTACAAACAAGAGTCTATGTGATGTCTGTTATTTGGTTTCACTTGATAAAGGAACAAAAGCGGAACATAAACCATTTCCATCCATGAAAACGGGACGTTCTTTGACAGTAAAGCAACTTTAGTGCTTTGGCAGGTGACAACGTTCACCACTGTCGCAGCAGAGGATAAAGACAGGACCAATCACTTCCCTCAGTGACAGAATAAACTATAAGACTGCTTCCTGTAGCCGAAAAATGTTCAAGGCAGCTATTGGCTCGGTACATTTAGGGCCATGAGGGCTTCAGACAGAAAATCAGCTTCTTTTAGCTGTTGTGGTGAAACTGCTCTAATGTCAAAGTGTCTTACACTAAAACCAGCACATTTGTTGCTTCATATGATACCAGGAGGAGGTGGCAAATTCAAATATAGCAATGTGTTGCTTAGGCTTTTAAGTAAAGGTTATTTGGGCTGTTTTTTATGCTCGTTTGACACCATCACAGTTTTTTTTTTTAACAACAAAAGTATTTCTACCCGGCTGAATCTATCCATCTTTTAAATAGGAAAAAATTGTGGCTGCCTTTTACAATCCAGCTGTCTCTCTGCTGAAAGGACCTAAGGAAGAATAAATGACTTCAGCTGTTTTATGAATGTATCTTAATGTAAATGTTCACCAAAAAAGTTGTGCATTCAAATTATGACTCAATGCAAGCTGAATTTAAAGACTCTTACTGGAGGGCATGTTTTACACCAACCCTCAGATGTGCCTGCCAGGTGACTCAGATATTAACACAGCCTTTAAAAAGCAAAAAATAAATAGAACGCAGATTTAAAAAATGTTTTTTAGAATAAAAAAAATAATAAAATAAAACATACTTAAAAATTAAACAATAAATGAAGGATTAAAATAAAGAAATATAGCACTTAAAAAAGAACAAAAATGAAAAATTAAACAAAAAATGTTAAAAAGTAAAAAATAAAGAACAAAAGAAATGACCATTTAAAATACCAAATTAAAAAGATACTTCTAAATAAAAACAATAAATGAATGAGTAAAATTAAGAAATAAATACAGCTGCTAAAGAAGACAAAAATGCCAAATTAAATAGAAAAAAAAACAATTTCAAATAAAAAAAAGCCAAAAAAATTATATAATAAAATAAAATAAATGGTGGTTTAAAACTACAAAATAAAAAAAATATTTCTAGATAAAATAAAAAAAAAAAAGAAATAAAAATGCAAAATTTTCAAAAAACCTCAATAATTAAAATAAAAAAATGAAATAAAAACATACAAATTAAAACAAAGGAATAAAAACTGGACTGTATTCAGTTCAACAGGCTTAAATCGTCCAGTTGGTGGGAACACGCCTCCTGCCACTTCCACGACCCGTTTGCTGCAGACGTGTCGGCAGCAGCAGATGTTTGCAGAAAGTGATCCGACACAAACATGCAACATGGCGGCAAGACCAAATCACTCAACTGAGTCACTGCGGTGGTTGTGACAGTGAAGCTTTACTCTGATTTGCTTCCCCTGTTGTAAAAGTGTCAAACTTCAGGTTCATCTCAAGACGTGGAAGACAAAGACGGCAACATCCACTCGGCATGAATAGCGAATCTCATGCATCTTGTTAGTAAGTTTGCCCGGGGAAGAACATTCAGCCGTAGTATTCAGGGAGGCCATGATGGGCTAATTCAATAGATAAAAGCACCAAGAGAGTGTAATTCAATCAGGCTGTGTGTGGCGAAGGGAAGCCTGGGGCCGGACAGAGAGGAACGACGCGCAAAGTGAAATATTTGAATATTTTTCTTTCTGACGTGCCCCAACTGGGCTGACCACGGAGCGCAGATCCCCACAAAGAGGTCACAGAGTTGTGCAAGCGTGCGCGACACGGACAAAAATAGGAGAGGAGATATTCACTTTTAATGAACACGAACACAAAGCCCCTCTCAGTTTCCAGTGAAACGCGAGAACATGTCACTGTGAGAGCAAGGCCGCTGAGCTCGGCACGCTTGGAGGACTGCGATCTGCGCCTCTTGTGACGACAAGTGAAAATGCCCTGAGAGCAGCGATGGGTCGCCTTTAATGTGACAGAGGAAGGACAGAAGACCTTTGTCTGAGTTAGAAGTTGCAGCCCGTATTGGACGGAGGAGGAAGAAGAAAGAGGAGGGAGAAAAGAGAAGTAGTATGGGGTGTAGATCAAATGTCTTCAGTTACTGTGTGCTTAAAATTCAACTCGGACAGAAAGGTTTTCTAGCAACAAATAATTTGTGTTTATGTTGAGAAAATAACTGCAGCGACTGCCTGATTTCACAACAGGTTTACAACACGGTGCCATGAAAAACAGCCAGTCCTCTGATTTCCATTTTTGCTTCCCCCCCCCCCTCAGACTTAAATGTTTCAGATCAAACAAAACTATGATTTAATGCAAAAGTAGACTTTCAATAGTCAATTATGCTTATAAATAATTCACTAACACAACTAAGACTAAAAACCCATTTGTTAAGAGTCGCTTTTGAACCATAATAGATGGACTATTGACCAATATATTTGAGGCGCATTGATGATTTTAACGATGGTACTTGACAAAATGAGATCTCTGTTATTGGTTGTTGACTATATGAGGCATTTATTATGTTTTTTGTGTACATTTTCCACAATATAAAGACATTTGAACAGGATTTCTTTAAGTCTTCACAGTGGGAAGTTTTCGAGCATTGATATTCTGTTTCTGGCCACAATAAAGAATCTTTATTTCAGTTTGGACTTTGACTAGCCCACTCTAAAATCCTAATTTTGTTGTTTTTTAAACTTATACAATAGTGGACTTATTTGTGTGTTTGGGTCCATTGCACTGGTGTATAATCCAAGCACCTTCAATCTTAATGTCACAAACTGATGTTTAGAGATTTTCCTTTTAGGATTTATTTTGGTCATGACCAGAACTCACTGGTCCATTAATTAATATTAAAGTAGCCTATATCCCAAGACAATCACACTACCCCCAACAAGTTTGACTCTGGGAATAAGGTTTGTTTTTCTTTAAAATGGTGCTATTTTTACACCAGATGTAAAAGGGACACAGATCTCCCAAAACTTTCCACTTTTTGTCGCATTAGTCCACGGATTATTAAAGTCTTGGAAATAATCAAGATGTTTAGTTGTGGTGGATTTAATTTTCCCAACTTGATAACACATGTTGAATAAAATGTTCTGAATGATTAAAACAGCTTTTGCAAAGTATAACTGGCTTTTCAGAACAACTGAGGTTACTGTGACCAACAAGGATATTTTACATTTTAAATCCATGAAAGAAGCAAGTTTGTTCCTACCAGCAGTTTGATTAAAAAGCCTGAGCAAAGAACAAATACTAAGATACAATATTACAAATAACTGGAGCAGAAATGACCTTCTCATACACAGATTATGTATCATATCATGGTTACCCGATACACTAGGAACCAACAGAGCATTTTTTCTTCAAAGTCCATGGCTTAAAGCGGTAAAAAACGGGCAGCTGTAAGGATTTGAGTCAAGTCAGATGTGAAAGGGTTACATTGTCTCCAAAGCCACAGCTGTTGCTGGGATATTCCCAGTCTGCAGCGGGCAGCAACAACCAGAAGTGATCCAAGAAAAGGAGCAGGGGCGAACCACCAACAGGGTCAAAGTGGGCCAAAACCTAATGATGCATGTCGAGCTGCAGCCGCTCTAAAGAAGTTCTGATAAGAAAGTACCGGAATCCAAATGCACTGTAGTTTGTTGCGACCCATGCAGGACAACAAGCTGCCTAAAGCATTACAGATACTCCCAGATATCTGTCCTTATGTAATGATGCTTATGAAGCAACTCAGTCATTTGTTGTGAATTCTCTTTATTTCATCAAACCGGGTTATTCTGTTAATATTTGTTTTCTGCAGTCTTTGGCGTGTACGCCACATACTTTAAATATCTTTACCAATGCCATTCCCAATTGTTGTAATGGTTTGGGGTTTTTTTTTCTCAGCTGCAGAGATTTAATAATTCACAAATTTCCCTCAACTAGGAAGAGCTGTTTTCTAAAGTAGTCTGTTGGCAAAAAGCAGACTTTTCATTAGAGATGCACTGATAAAAATCTGAGCCAAAATCAATATCAGACCAACATTAAAGGGGACCTTACTGTGCAAAATTCCCTTTTTCCACATTTTTTTCTACTTCTAGAAAGAGACCAAGTGAGAACAAAACCACCTAGTCATTTTCTGGCAATGACTCAATGTTTTCTGGTGCCTGGAAAACAAACCGTTTCAAAAAAACCCAAGAGTAGCTCTGCCCACTTCATTATTAGTAGACAAGCCCGTTTGGTCCACTACATGTTTTGTTGTTGGCTACAATGAACAACGCGAGTCCATGCACATTTTCTCCTTCTGCTTCTGGGTCTGACTCAGGGTCATAAATGTGCGGTTGTGCTATTGCGCATCTGTTCGCAGCCACGTTCACGTGTACAGAGTGGAATATTGAGTTAGGTTGCAAGGCCAGCAGCAGCTTATTTGGATTTAAAGTGACAAGACGACCTAAAACATCTAATTCTGAAAGGAGCTCAAAATAGGCAGAACTGGCCAGACTAAAATCTCATGACCTAAGAATGATTTTGTGCAAAAAAAAATGTATTTAGATAACGTACAGACATATTTCCCAAATGTTTCAATTTGTGAAGCAAGAATTAGACTAATCTACAGTCATCTCACCATAGCATCTTGTAACTTTTAGTTCCAGCTACAGGAGAACTTTGCTATTTTTGCCGTTTTGTCCCAAAGGCAATGACATCAGCAGAAGAAAACTCAACCTAATTTATTTACTGGAACTTGTAGGTCATTTCCTGCAGACGTCTACAGTTCTCAGTCATTTTCCTGAAAAGTCGAACCAACGGGAAATACAACTTCCTGTTCTTGTCAAGTAAACTGTCTTGATGGGGAGAAGAAAAGTGAGACGACACATGGATGGAGTCCCGACAAGAACTATAGTAAAATAAAAAAAAATTAAAAAATTGCCTCAAAGCATAAACTCACTGGCTCATTATTTTAAAGTGTACAAGAGCAACGGGACGCCTGTCCAGTCACTAATGACAAAAAGAAAGAGGCTGAAGAGAGAGCAAAGTGAGGACAGGAAGAGAGGGGGGGAGAGAGGCAGAACAAGACAGAAAACAACAATGAATCAGCAGCCACACTGGGGATACAATATAGGACAAGAGTGGACAGAAACTGTCCTCCACTACTGTTCATAACAAAGACAGACCAACCAGACCAAATGTTGAGTTTTTCAACATTTTGCAATGGGGGCACGTAAACAATCGCTTCCAGGTCAAAGGAACCCACTGAAAACGTCACTGTCTGAACAGAGGAGCTGGACTCGGAAAGAAACGGCATCTTCCTCATGGAGAGCTGAGTGGAATCTGGAGTAAAAGGCAAGCGCAAAAGACAAACAAACCTCTGTTTACTGCATATAACTGCCAAATGGATGCCCAGGGGAAGAACATGAGATGGGTATATTTCATAAGCATCCCTCCTCCTCCTATAAAGCATGTCCTCCCCTGCTGTGTCGCTAAGCAGTTTTCTTGTGCAAACATCCAGGAGGACTCGAATCTCACCTGAATTAAAGCATGAACATCACAAATTAAGTCAACTGAGAAACAACCATAAGGCCGGACTGAAACTTTTATTCCATTATTAATGCGCATCGATTCGGTTCCATCAGAACAAATGCAACAGCTTTTGTTGTTCTGCTTTGAAGGACTTATTTTAGGCCAAGCAAACACAGACGGACAAATTGAACCAAATCCCAGGGACTTTTCTTCGAAGCATTGCAACATCCGTGCTTTGAAGCTTCGTCTGGGTCACACCCATCACATGTTGCACTGGATCCGTCATTCCAGTCGAAGAAAACAGACTGGAAACAGCGTCACGTTTTGGTTAACACCAGTTTTATCAAGTTTCTTCAGAGATGTGGATAAAAAAAATGTCTGTTTCAATAAAAACGTATTTATTGTAGTCTTATTAGCTACAATACAAAAGAAAGTGCCAATTTGTTGCTCTTTATTGATCTAGTGCGTCAGGGTTTGCAAAGAAGTGAATGCTCATTTGTTTGCGGTTCAATCTTAACGGATTGACCTACTTTTATATTTTTCTGTGGCGACTCCAAATTATTCTTGGAAAATTTGCCAATTTGCGGATTTTTTCCGAGAGCGCATCTAAAATACTCCAAACAAACTGCAACTTCGGAAACTGAGATACGCCATTGATTATTGTTTGGAAGACAGCCAATCCCAGAGCACCATTTATTTTTGTTGCCACTGATTGGCTGAACCCTCAAGACTGGAAATAAGGAAGACAATTTGTTTCTGAAATAGTGCTAAGACAGTTTCCAATGTGCATATTAATGCATGTTAAGGTACATTTGGTTTTCAAACTATTAAAATAGGTATAAGCACTTCTATATAGTTAATATCAGGTATTCCAGGATTCTAGTTATTCACAGGCGGCTCCTAACCTCCATGAATACCAGGGTCCACTGTAGTTTTACGTTTTACTGTATCAACTGAAATGTTTGTCTTTCATTTCACCTACAAACCATTCTGTTTAGTTAAAATAATAGAGAATGGCAGCATCTGAAAATCTTCATTCCAAGAACAGCTTCAGTTCAAATACACTGAGTTTTATCTGGTGAAAAATGACAGGAGCCTGGTGAGACACCGCTTCTCTAAAAATGGGCCTTGTGAATGTGGGCTGGCTATACAAATTACTACAGATGTAATCATTCTATTTACGACTTGTATAAACCCTGATTGCTTTTAAACAAAGATAGAAAAAAAATGTTTGCAGTGAGCTCTGCTAACTTTGCTTGCTGCTAATAAAAGATACTGATATATTGTTGTATTCAAATAATCGTAACATCGAGCTTTATGGCGCTTGTGATCCAACACATGCAGTGTGTCGTCAGCTGTCTTCATACATAAAAAACTATTTTTAATGTTGGAGTGACCTTTATTCAAGTTATTAAAAGTAATATTTCAGCAGATCAAAGTTTTCTAAAAACTGGAAATGGGAAAATCATTCAAACTGCATCTCTAGGTAAAGAAAAGCACCTTGGTAAGGACTCAGCCAGGACACTAAGAGAAACTGAAGATGGTGACAACCTGCTTTAATAAAAGTTAAATAAAATAAAAAACAAGAACCACATGGAGCCACATATTAGGAGTGGAAGCGATCTTAGAATAATCTTTGAGGAAGGTTAAAGTCACATTGAGACTGGGGGCGGAAAGAGACCCCCTTTCTTTTCTATTATCCAATGAGAGGCTGGCATTCTCAGCAGCCCTATCGATTCCTCCTCTGCAGCAAGAGGAGGGGCTTCAGCACAGCAGGTGGCCCGTCCATCAGCGTCTGCTCCAGACGTGTTCAGTGAACAGAGCCGACACCCGTCAGTCACTGTCCAATCCCCGCCGAGCCGCCGACAATCTCCACTGCTGTCGGTCACTCCCAAAAAAGACACCACACTGTGTGTTATACATGTGCAACATAACCAGAAATATTCAACAGTTCACTGGTCTCTAGCTGCCCTTGATGGATGCCATATGTCCATTTTTGGAAAACTAACATGGAGGGAAAATAGAGGTAAGAATGCAATGATGGAAAAATTGTCAATACAACTACGTGCAAAACTTTGTCAATATTCCGCTAATGTTGAAAAAATAAATTTACTATTGAGGTGTTTCCATTAAATAGGAAACGCAATTAAAATCACACGTGAAAAACGAGCCATGCCATGACTAACTACTTCCTGTAGATTTCTTCTTCGTGGTTTGAACCATCTCGTTGCCGATTATGTGACCTGTGTGTTACAGCAAAAAGTGTTCCCACTGCAGTTCATATTCATTTAGAAACAACAATACTAATGTTTTAACTCAGGAAGAGTTCAGAAATCAGTATTTGGTGGAAAAACCAGGTGGTTTTCAGTGGGCTCTTCATTTTCTCCAGAGCCGTATTCAACATTTTGGGATGTTTCACAAAAATCAAACAATTTTTATTTTACTTAATAATAAAAAATAAAAAAACAATGTCAAAGTGGTAACAGATTTAATGACAATTAGATCATATTTAACAATGACTTTTTATAGGTACTGTATATTTGAAATACATAACTGTGCAGCTAGTATATAATTTGGTTTTTCAGTGAAATAAATTACTTAAACATTGTTTTGCAAGCTTTTGCTGGCCATTTCTGTGGTGACATTTTAAATGAAGGTTAGCCAGCTCAGCCAGTTTGCAGGTGTGATTACTTCCAGTGTTAAAGGAATAAAATACACAGATTATTTTAGAGGTTAAAATAAACACTAAATCCCAAACAGGTCATGATATAAACTAGTGCAGAACTATCAGCTCAGTGGAGCTTTCCTGCTTCAGATTTTACGTGTTCTGCACTCAGAAGCGATGTTTGTGTAATCGCTCTGACAGGTCTGGGGTACGTCGAAAGATAAGCTTCAAAGAAACGCAGCTCTCCAGATCTGCACACACCATCTAATACAACTGGATTTCCCCTCTGCGTTCAAGTCTTAGTCGAACAGAAGTGGGTCGTCACTGAAGAGAGCTGCAGTTCTGAACCAATGTTGCTGGACAATCTAGTTTTGTGACAACCTGTTAAAAAAGTGCAATACCTTCAGAGATTCTGTTCTTACATCTTAACAGCCAAGTCCGAACTATTCCTGAGAGCTGCTGTTTATGAACACAGGATAGAAAAGAGTTTGGCTGAGTCAGAGAAAACATCTGGAGGCATTCCTGAGACGCCTGAGTGGTGACAGCAGCCAACCTGGCAGGAACGGCGGGTGGGGAGGAAAAACAAGGCAAGACCTCAGGCTGCGATGCGATAAGGAAACTCGAGACAGGTCTTTAATGCTGACCCGCTTCTATATAAGGAAATATTCCAGTTATCGTGCCTAAATTAGGGTCATATATGGAAAACGCTGTTCACAATCACCTTTTGCATGTCAGAGATTAGAATGATAACTGATTTTAATCACATTACCCCAAACCAGGGGAGTCCAAAGTGTGGTTCGGGGGCCATTTGTGGCCCTTGGAACAATTTTGTGTGGCCCACTGAGAATGCTACAAATTTGACCCTCTGGGAACTTATTTTTAGCACGAGAATTTAATTCTTCACAAATTTAATTCTTCTTTAATAAGAAGTGTAAGGCACAAATAATTTATTTTACTAGCCGTTTTTCCTTTTAATTTTATTTTCATTGTAACCAGCAACTCTTTCCTTAAAAAAGACCACATTTATTCTATTAATAGTTTCTTTTTAAAGAAAGTTTTCATTTTTGTTGCCGAGTATAGAATAAAAGTTTTTCTAGACCACACAAACTGAAAAAAAAAAAATACCCACAAAGTTCAGAAAATGTCCGCCTTTTATCAAGACAAAAAAATTGTCACTTTGTTTCTTTAAAATATTGGATAACACTTTATTTGACCGGGTGTGCATGAGCCTGACATGACACAGTCATGAATGTGAAGGAGTCTTGATGAATGTCTAGGTGACTGGTGTCATGAAATGTCATTCAGCAAATAATGACTCTTTTAATGCAAAGTTGCTTTAAAAGTTGCATTGAAAGTCCATAAAAAGTGCAAACTTTGCATTATTTTGAAAAAAAAAAAAAGACACTGTAATGCAAAGTTGGCTCTTTTATTGGACTTTCAATGCAACCTTTAGTGCAACTTTGCATTAAAAGAGTCATTATTTGCTGAATGACACTTCATGACACCAGTCAGAAAGACTCCTTCATGTTTATGACACTGTCATGTCAGTCTTATGCACACCCCATCAAATAAAGTGTAACCCAATATTGCATGTTTAATCAATTAATGAGCATATGAAAAATAATTATTTTTGCATATCAGGTCAGAAAGACCATATGGCCCCCAGAGTATTTCCAACTTTGGGATTCTGGCCCGTTTTGCAAAAGGTTTGGACACCCCTGCGTCGTTTCCTTGGTAGTGTTAAAATGCACAGTTTCAGTTGAATATACATATAAGATTCTCCTTCATATGACACAAAGAAGCGAGGAGACAAAGATTTGTATAATATTGAGCTTAACTGTTAATGCAGCCAGCATTTGCATAGCTATAAAGAAGATGTACAATGGTTTCATTGTCAGAGTTCATACTCCCAGTTAAGCAAACCTTACACTTAGACTACAGCTAATATTTCTGACTTATCTGCAAGTGAAGAACCTCTGAGGAAGTAGTTTTATGCTTAGCAGTGGTATAAAGCTGCACATATTTATTTTTCATCAATAAAACCTTGAGACAATGCTGTGCATGCATTCAAAGGAACTAATTTATGAGGCAATCACTTTTTTTAATAACTTTGAGCTAAGTGACGTTCATGATGATGTTTGTTACATGAAGCACTCAGTGAGTGCAGCTCATCCTGATGTCACTTGATCCATTCTGGTGAGATCTAAACCAGACTAGGGAGAAGACTTTACGTACTTTTATGCAGGAAAGGTGTGTAACATTTCCCTCCAAGGTGAGACTGTGGTGACAGCTGAGCAGTTACAGACACACCAATCACTTTAAACCTGACAAATTTTTCATGCATTCCAATTTTGTTGATACTTGACAGGAAAGCAGAGATGAGCACATGATTTAAACTGTGCTAAAGTATTTAATCACCTCTAACTTTTCTCTCAGACCGTCACTCAGGTTTGTAGCTAAAATAAGATGCGTTTAATTTACGTAGCTGAACATTTTAGCTCTGTTTTGGGAATTAGGCTGTAATAACATACAGTCTATGTGGGACAAAGTAAAACAGATGGTAAAAAAAAAGCAACGTTACAAATGATCCATCCTCAATTCAATCTTCAGCAAAGCCAGGCTGTTATGAACGTTTTAGAGAATTTCCTCATATTTAGACCAACATAATATGTTCATTTAGACAGACAAACATACATGGAAAGATAGGAAACATATTGCACTAGCTTAAAAACCACCTGAAACTATAGAACTTTTTTGTGTGTGGAAAAACATTCAACAATAAAAATATTCAATTTGTGACAAACAAAAACATCTAATTCTTATGAAATAAGACTAAAAATCCAACTTCTTTCATGCTGACTTCTCTGGTCTCCTCTGGTTGTTTTCTTTCCAGCTCCCTTGCTGATACATCTTTTCATTTTTTCCTGCAAACAGAGGGAGGGATGAGAAGAGAAGAGCCAAACAACTCCCTTCCCCATGAGGCAAAGGCCAAGGAAGCCTATGAGCGGAGAGAGGCCAACTGACTGGAGGAGGTGGACAGCTAGGGAGAAAGAGACAGCAGGGAGGGACGGAAGAGAAAGAAGGAATGCCAAAAAATGATAAAGAAACAGGTGGAGGAGGAAGGGAGGCCGGTTGGGCCACAGAGAAGGAGGCGACCGATGGATAAAAGAGCAGGCGAGCGCACGCTGGGAGGCCCGACTCGCTGCCAAAGAGACGGGAACCAGAGACACCGAGGGGACGAGGTCGCAACAAAGCTCAAGTCCACGAGTGGAGAACAGTTCACTCTGATCGCTTTTGGCAAAGTGTCTGACGTTCATGACGCAGGGCAGCAAATTTAAAACCCTAAACGTCACCAAACCAAATATAATAATGAGCTGCAGGAGTTGCTTCATGCGTTGATGTTGGAATGGTCTGCGGCACACATCTACTCGGCGCATTTCAAAACGTGTTCGCTCTGAAAAGAGCGCAAGGCCTCTGCACATCCTGCAGCCCTCAGGCAAAAGCCAGTCACACCATATATATGCAAGAGAGGGAAGAGAAAATGAGGCTGAGGGTTCACAGCCACGACAAGCCGCATTTCTGGTCACCCCAAGTTTAAAGTTAAATAAAAGAACAGAAGCGGAGTGAAATGAAAGAGTCGCATGAGTAGCACCTATACGCAATTTAGGAATGTTTTAAACTACTGCTGTAGATGGAGAGTTTTTGTGTTTCTCTTTGTATAAAACTTTCAATGACAGATTTATATTTTGGGAGAAAACCAACGTTTTACTTTTATTTTAATGACGTAGTAAGTAGAACCACAAAACTCCAGTGACGTTTTACACAGAACGTCACAGTTATTTTCTTGCTGCTGGGAATAAACTGAAATTGAAATCTTGACTGACAAGTTAGGAAACTGTGGAGACCCTTTTTTGATGTTTTCAATTAAAATACATGCTAACTAGTTGTCTAGGAGATAAAAAGAAAAGAAAATCATTTTGTAATTTTAGCAAATAAAAAATATAAATTGTGGCCCTGGAGTGCTTTCAACTTGGTGATTTTGGCCTCCGTGCAAAACATATGGACACCTCTTCTATACGCTTTTCCCATTGTAAAATTCAAGAACTTTTAAAAATTTTTTAAAGTTTTCAAACTTTTCCAACATGACATATGGAGCTAAGAGCAACACAACCAAACTAAAAAAGACTGTTTCAATTCACCATGACATAATTTATTACTGTTGTTAATGAACAACAGTGATATACATTCTGCAGCAGAAATAAACTAGAGTAAAATATTTGTTTTGAACCGTTTCTCACACCTGACTGGTTTCAGAACAAAACACTAATTTAACAAAAAACTAAAAACTCTATTTCAATAACGACATAAAAACAGAGGCTGACCTTTATTTCAATGACACTGATCAAGTCATAAGTCATTAGGAATAATATTCATGAAAGCACTGCATGTTTTTTGGGTTATTTTGATCATTTCTCATTTTCTGCTAATAAATACTAAATCTGTGCTTGGAGTTTCGGAGACATGTTATCAGTAGTTCATACAATAAGAGAAAAATGTTCATCTTACTCAAACATTTACCTTTATAAAGTAAAATCAGACTGGTAATTTAAAGTGGTCTAAATTTTTTACAGAGTTGTACAAAAAAAAGTGGCAAAAAAATCTCTATAAATTGTTCTCACTGAGTTTTCTGGCATTTAGCAAACATAAAAATTTTCTGTAATTCTAATCGACCTAAAAACAAGAGAAGTTTGGTCTGATTTAACTCCAAACAGAGAAAAATATACTTTTTCTTTTTATTAGGCATATGAAAATATGTGCTTTCATCTGTAAATTCAATATTTAGACTTTTGTTTTCACTCTGTTCTAGGAATGGAAATTCCCACCAATATAGTTGAACAATGTTGTATTTTGACCAAGACGTGTCCAAGATGTTTCAACCCAATGTGAAGCGACTCTTCCTTAGTAGGTTGGAATGGAAATAAAGTGTTAGGTTGATACTTACTCTCCACAGTATGTCTGAAGATGAATAAACAATGAAGCTAATCAGTTTCGATCGCTTTTTAATACGACTTCTGTTGCTTCAGCGGAGCCATGACTAACAGCTGACTCCAAGCAAGTCACGCTGCAAGTTTCATCATGTGAA
This sequence comes from Poecilia latipinna, assembly GCF_001443285.1. Taxonomy (NCBI): domain Eukaryota; kingdom Metazoa; phylum Chordata; class Actinopteri; order Cyprinodontiformes; family Poeciliidae; genus Poecilia; species Poecilia latipinna. The sequence continues at coordinate 38,169 of NW_015112641.1, read as the reverse complement.
ACTAGTAGCTACAATGTGTGTGTGTGAGTGTGTGTGTGTTGGGAAAGATGCGTGAGATGGAGCGCATTGCATTTGTGCTCCAGGAGCAGTTGTGAGCGACTGCTAGCTTGCGGCTCTGTGTGGGGCATTCAACGGAAGAACATGACAGAAAAGTGCATGTTGACGTGCCGCAACAACGCCTTTGGGAATGCTCTGCTTTGAGTGTGTGTGTGTGTGTGTGTGTGTGTCACTGCATACACAGCGTTGACAGTTGGCCTCAGGTGTGGCAGCAGTAGCAGAGAGCAGCAAGTCTGCCTGTTTGTATTTTAGAGACCTGCTGGGACAAGCTGAGAACGCACCGGTGATTATTTGGCCACAGAGATGCTACAGGCTCATGGTGGGGACTTTTTTTTATCCCATCTTTTAAGATATAATCAGACCAGACAATGCTAAACTACACCGTAAGTCAGGGACGAACTTTTAACTGCTGCTGAAGGCTGGAAATCGAATCAATTTGATAGTAAAATTAGAATTTTAATAGCAGTTGCAACTTAATAGCATGTAACATGCATAACAAATTAGAGTTGTATTATCTTCCAGTGACTGGAAATCAACATAAGAAAAATATGGAGATGTTAATTCATCTGTACTCAATCATAATAAAGTTGCCATTGACTTTATTAAATTAAAACCCATGATTCCATGTGGTATACCATTTTAGATGGTAATATAATCCAGCCGTAGTATCCGTCATCTTGGGCACGAGATTCTATGTTTGCCACTTATGAAAGCAAATACATTGTAGTGACATATTGAATAGACTTTCTAGACTCTGTACGAGTCTCGTTTTCACTGAATTCATGTTTAATTCTAGGTTTTCTAAGACATCAAACAAATATTGTGGCCTGGATACTAAAATAACCATAAATTATCTGAGAGGTCTGCAAGTTATTTTTGTCAAGTCAGGTCTCAAATCTTTGAATTATTCTCTCAGTATTATAAGTGGTTGATTTTGATGAGAGGAAACATTTCAATCATTGTTTTATAGGAATGTGATGCCAAAAAATGGCTTAAATGACAAAGTCTGAAGTCTTTGTTCTTTTGTGCAACTGGAGTCATTCTTCAGACATAAAAGAAAAGAAAATGTTTGCTTGCAGTTGTTGGGCAGATTATAATTGCTTATTCTGAATCTTGTGGTGCAACTCTGGGACTAACAGGTAGATATGAATTAAGTGTGTTATGTAGAAAATAGGTACCGTTTTGTATTGTTTTGTTGATTTTTAAACTTTATGGTTTCATTTATATATTTTTTTTTATTTTTTATATAATAAGAAAAACACCAGCAGATATCAGGGCAGTTAGATTAGAGTTGGCTAGCCTGCAGTCTGTTGCTTAACATGTTTTTCTGTTTACCTGCACAATGAACTTCCAAGAAAGTCTAATGTTACAGACAGTAAAGAGAAATGCTCAGTTTTGCAATTATGACTTTTAAAAAAATAAATAAAAAAGCAAACTTTCTGTCTTGCAAACAGTGACTGTCTAAAAGCGACCGGCGCACCAACATAGATCAGTAACCGTGATCATGAAGTGTGTCTTTCATTTCATTAACGGTACTTTGAATCGTAGCAACAGCACCATGGAAATGTTTGCGTTAATTTCTTAAACCAGGGTGCAACTTGATGACATTAACTGGAGCAGATCTTTTAGAGAATAATTAAAACCATACATGAATTAAACTTACTTTGTCCTGATCACATCGACTTTAATTGTACGGCACTTATCACCAGTCACAGATACCCATCAGGAAATGAAGCTGCTATCAAACTCAAAACCTTACGATTGCAAGCAGTTTCTCTTTGGGCACAGATAGCCATCGGTTTCCAGCTGATAAAAAAAACAACAAAATCCATCATCTTCATTGTGCAAGAGCCATTTTAGTCACGAGGAACAAAAAGTCATCCAGGCTTAACCTGTTACATCATTTGCTCCTAATCTGAATATCCCAACATTTAATATCGCTAAAAGCATTTTGCTTTTCACCGTCTCACGTGGAGCAATCCATAATGACTTAAAAAGATAATATGAAACAAGAATTTTAGCTAGGAAATATTGCGACAGGAATAAAAATGAACAATTTGCTTTTATGGTAGATGGGAAGTGAATGTGATCCTCTTTAAATGAAATGATTCATGTTATTTTTTTGTTGGTTTAAGTCAGGTTACTTAACAGATTTGGGAATGATGACTGAGTAATCGCAGCTTAATTATGTGTGAAGGAGAGAAGCATTTCAGTTCAATCTCTAATCACGCAGCCCACACTTTATTTTTCACTTTAATTAGAGCTTCAAACAAAGTGGAGACATACAAATGGTGTCAGCAGGGAAAACACTTTGTGTCACCATAGTTGCATGTGAAGAGGGGACAGACACCAAAACCACCTTCGACTTTAGATGAGATAACCACCCTGTGGTGGTTCTGACATAATATCACCGTTTGCTCAACACGCTGCAGTGAGGCTTGCTGATTAATGCTTAGATGGCAGAGGCTGATTAAAACCAGATGGCATGCATACTTTGTGCTAAATAAGGGAACCGGCGCAGGAGAACATCTGATTTCTGACTGCAGAAATTACGTGTTGCCGTGGGAAACTCTCATAAATGATCACAAACAGAATCAAGGCCCAACACAGGCTTGTGTATTCACGTTATGAGTTCATATTGTTTAGTTATTTACACTGCAATGTGGGCATATGGGGAAAATAATTAAGCAGTGCCTTGTTTCATCTGAAAACACCTGCTGTTCAAAGAGCTCTGACTCAATTTGTTTTTTTAAGCTCCACCTTTTCTGGCAAACATCTCTGGTTAAAGACGCGATCACACCCTCCTGTAAGCAACTGGAACAGCTTTCAAAACATTTCCTTCATGATTTAGTTACATCCTGTTTTCAGCTTCATTATCTGTGACATCATGACAAATTGATTCTGGCAGCTATAAAACTTTTATGAAGATGCCTTCAGTAACACTTTACTCGGCAGGATCTGAATCCTTTGATGTCAGCAAAACACACACGGACCAAAACAACACAACACAGGTTGAAGTAATTATGAGAAACCCTGGCAAATCACAAAAGGTTCGATCACCTTTGACTGGTTTAATTAAATAAAATTTCCAGAAGGACTTGATCTGTCATTTCAAACTAGCTTCATAAGTTAGCTTATTACAGTTCGGTTCGATTGGCCGAGCAACCGCTTTCTTTATTTACGCACCAACGTCTCAAACATAAACTTCACCCAAACTCAGGAATAATAAATATTTGTCATTGACTGGTAAGAGGGGGACACCCTGGACATGTCGCCAGTCCGTCACAGGGCAACAGAGAGACAGGACAAACAACCATACACACACACACCTAATGGCAATTTAGAGTAATCAATTGACCCAACAGTCATGTTTTTGAACTGTGGGAGAAAGCCAGAGTACACAAATGGAGCCCACACATTCAAACTTCATGCAGAAAAACCCCAGGGATTCAAACCCAGGATGTTCCTGCTGCAAGGCACCAGTGCGATCAACTGTTGAACTCATTGCAATGAACTAAGCTCTTGCAAAACATGCAAGATAACATCGTACAATAGGTCTAAAAATGTGATTAAGTCATTTGAACTCATTTGAACTTCAAGAAAAAACACTTTCCCAGATTTTCTCAAAGATCCATCAGGCAGGTGATAAATAATTAAACTTATGACTGGCAAGAGAAAAGACTTATCTTAACACATCAAGAACTTGAAATAATGCAGAACATTTCTACAGCTCATCCATATTGTATTTTCCACAAAGAAAAACAAAAACTTCCGATGTGATCACATTTTGAGAGATATTAAATATTATGATAATAAGAGTAAACTAAATATAAAGGTTGTCTTTATGGAAGGCTGAGAAGAATAATTGATATAGATAAAAACAAATTTTGCTGGATGGTAAATTGTCTCAGCAATTACTGCAGTAATGTTTTGAGACCATTTTCAAGTAATTAATTGATGATGCAAGATTGCCGTTTCAAGGGCAAATAAAGTTTAATTTAATAAAAAACACTTCACACTGGAGCTGGAAGACATTTTAAATATCCAAAATAAAACATGACAACCAAACACAGTAAATAAAAAGGAAATAAAAACCACAACCAAAACCATTAATAAAACGGATTACGTCACATCTATAAACAAAAAATATCAGAATGGAAATTGTCAAGCTCAGTTTAATTCATCATGCGATTAATTGTTTAATTGTTTTAGGCTTAGATGCACATAAGGGTGTTGGAGTTAATTTTCCCATTTCCACTGAAACAGACGTAGCTAAATTATCCATGAGCTTTTCCATTAAGATACCAGATGATAAGACGCACTTCCATTTAGTTTACTTCTTACATTCATTTCATTCAAAACTATTTATTACTTTAGAACATTACTATAAGTGTCAAATCCAAATATTTAGGTATTCCTGTGTGATGAATTGATTTTACTGCATGTGATGAGAGTCGCAGCTCCACCCAGCTATCTAACCATCCGTCCGTTCAGGCCTGAGTTTAGTTATCAGCACAACTGGATCTCCAGCCTATTGTAATGTGCTGGATTGTTTGTGAAGGAGACTTTAATAACTCCCATACCCTATTTATAACCTATAAGCCACTGTGCCCGCTTATGACGCAAACAAAGCGGCACTAAGACGAGCACACACCCTTCAAGACAAACTTTGATAAAGGACGTCTGGACTGCTGTCAAAGATCTCAGAAAACTTTTTACTCTCTTTTCAAAAAGTATGTTTTTAAAAGATGAAATAGAAAAAAAAACCATGAAATTACAACTGAATTGATCACTAATCGCCTTTAGTCAACATGAAGTGAAAAAAGTCCGTCTTGTAAATATTCCCACTGGAGGACGGCTCCAGAGGTCCAGCCACCCAAAGTGGTAAACATGGAGGCGAGGTCTGCAGAGGCAGGAGGGACAGAGAGCAGCTGCTGCACAGCCTGGACAGCAGGAGGAGAGAAAGCAAGACAGGCTCCAAGAGAAAGGAGGGGAGGGAAAGTTAACAGACGGACAACATGGTGGATCACTTTACGCTCACAACTGTTGCTGGCAACTGAGAGTGACTGACACCCCCCTTTCCAGATCACTGTCCTGTAATAACCAACCACTCAGCCTCCATTATGGATCATTTTATCATTCACATCTTTGTAGGCTGATCTGATAAAATCACAAGAGGTTTGCGCTCTCTGACGATGCAGCTGGGATTGTGGAACCAAAGGGGCGTGGCCCACAACGTTCAGAATTCACCTGAAGCCAAATGTGTTGGGGGCGGGGGGATTTCCCATTTAGGTGACTGAGTTCACTGTTCATACTCATACTAGCTCTATGCTCTCAGTGCTTTGTCCATCTTAAAAATGCATCCATACCATGTTACTTTCTGCATCAGATTCCTCTAATCAAAAACTGGTTGATCACATCCACATCTGCGTAAAGCCACCATCTTTTCACATTTTAAAGTAGATAAATATTAAAGGCAACTAATTTAGTCTGCCAAAGCATAAAGTGGCGGTATTATGTATTTTCCAGGTACATGGTGCCATTTTATAGCACCATTAACCAACTATGTTACCTTCAATTGTCATAAAAATGATGTATACATCAAACATGCCTTCAGTGGAACATAACTTTGCAATTTGACGCTTTGAAATTGGGCCTCCGTCCCTTTAAGACGGTCCTACTGTATCTGACAATCCGCCTCCAACACAACAACATTTCTCCTTTATGCAGTTTACGATCTTTCTCAGCACATTGAGCTGAAAAGTAATTCATGTGATGAGCTCAGCAGATGCGCAGTTCCACCAGTTCTTGAACTGCCACTAGTCTGAAGGGGCTGGGTAGAAAAACTCTGAGCTTCTTCACTGACAGAGAGTCATGGAAGCACAAATAAGAAAGAATGAGTTAAGAAAATAATCATATCTCAACTGATCATTATCACAATATTTACCTAAAATAATATAATATCGTGCAGCTCTAGGCCTCTCACAATAACACATTTTGTTGGACAATAAATTATCCCTTAAGTTATTGCAATTGATAGTCATTGTGTTTTGAAACCAATAGTACTGACATAACAATGCAAGCACACCCTCTCAAAGGTCTATAAACTTTAATATCTCATAAACATTTAACACGAACTGGAAAACGTTTTAAACATCCAAAATAAGTAAAACAGATGCAACACAAATAAAATGAATCCTGAAGTCTCTGTAAACAAAGAGGCAAGTTGAGACAACTGAACCAAAACAGAAGCATTGTTTTCCATCTACTCTATGGAAGAAAGAGAGTGCCAAGAAAAAAGACTAACACAAATACAAATGATCAAGCTCATTTTAATTTATTATTAAATTAACTGATTTATTGTTTATTGCAATAGGCTTATGCAGCCCGGCGTTGAATACATTTTGTGAAATTAGCTCATAGTTTTGATATTTGATTTTAGCCTATGCATCAAGTTAAATAAATATATGATGGTCCGTATGTTATGTCAAGGAGGAAGAGCAAAAATCATTGGATTTCTGTTTCAAGTTAAGAGAATAATAATAATAAAAAAAACTTCACTGCTTAAACGTTTTATAAACATGTTTATAGTCTCGTGTCATGGCTGAGAAAAAAGAAACGTCATGGTTTCTCATACCATCAATTATGTCAACTACTTCTGGAAATAATTCAGAACATTTGAACTAAAATCAATAAACACTCAAGCAGCCGTCCTCGAGTTAAAAAGAGGTTGTTAGTTGGTACTTTCTGCTTTCTGTTACACAAATTAGGCCTAGTTAAATCCATTAAGAATTCTGGTGCTGCTTTGTTAATGAGGTGTTTACCAGCTGACCCCCTGCTGAGGGGGAACAGTCATGACTGAAATGCTACAATGTGGGGAGAATAATGGGAACACAAGCTGGCATGGTGGGAGGTGGACACAAAACTCAACGCTTCCTTCGGTGCTGCAGTCAGACCACAAAAACAAATACTTGACGTGAAATCCAACTGGAAACATGCCGTATCCCAACCATTTCTGTTATCAAGACTCTAAAACTGTAAAATCCCATTTTTGAGTCCAATTTGATGGCGTGATAAAGCTTAATGCTGTTAATTTTCACTCAAAAATGCTTCAAAAAAGAAATCTTTCCACCCATAATATTAGGTGGTTTTGTGGCAAATATTAGACTTTCTAAAGACATTTAAAGCTGTGGCTCCCCAGCAGCTTCACAAAGCATCAACGTAACCGAGTGGCTGTTAAAACTGGACAGCCGAACTGGGCGATGAAGGATGGGATCAATGCATGTTGCCCCGGGTCGCTTAGCACCGGCATAATGAGGATGAGGGCTAAAAGAAAAGCAAGGGAGAGGACTTACTGTGTTTTTATGTACACAGGGTTCCTACACGGCCTGGAAATTTGTGTCTATCTGAGAAAATTGACATTGAATACTGTATTTTTCATATATACAGCGCTCAAGAGTGTAAGTTGCTAGATGAAGAGGAAAAAGATCCTAAATATGCACTGCAGTATAAGTCGCATTTATTTAGAAATTGTTAAAAGGTTATGGAAAATGTACATCTTACATGTTTTTGTACTTCCAATCGAGTCTTCACTGCTTCTAAAAACAGTCCAAAACGCTTACAGAAACAACCCCACTGACCGATATTTTGGTATTAAGTTCATGTTTTTTTGGTGAAAATGAGACGTTTGAAAAACTTCTGGAATGAGTGGAACAAGTCAGCAGACACAACCCCTCACCTAGCTAGGTTGTTACCTAGCAACCTTTTACCAGCCTGTCACCTTGAAACCCAAGTACATCTCCAGCACAACTGGTCAGCTGGTTTTACTGCTCTGTGCACTTACAATGGTTGCTGGAAAAGGTGAATGTTTTGTTGATTTCATACCATCATCAAACCACTTACTGCATTCTCTTTGGTTGTGCAGGAGGCTCTACTTCTGCTTTTCGAAGATGTACGGTTGTATAATTGCAAATCTGACAGACACAGGACAAAGACGTGCTACTGTAGGAAAATCTGACAAGGTAGCACAGGTCGTGTGTACCCAGCTGTGGAACTGTTTCTTCAGCTCTGACCTTCTAGCTTTCAGTTCACAGTAATGCTTAATCTTTGGTTCATGTCCATTAGAATAAATTAATCTTTAACGCATTCGTAAAAAAAATGTGCCGTGAACACAGAAAAAAAAAAAAACATAAGTCACCCTAGACTACAAGACTCAAGATCAGCCAAACTATGACAAAAAGGGCAAATTATAGTCTGAAAAATAAGGTAATATTTGTACTTCCAGATTTTATTCCATGCTGTCTCTTCTTGAACACTGTGTCCATGCTTCTTTCCTTTTGTCCTACTCTCCTCCCAATCCTTGTGTCCTTTCCTTCCTTCCCCATTTTCTTGCTTTTTTCCACATCTTTTCTTACCATATTTTTGACATTCCTTTCTTATCTTTCCTCATCTCCTGCTTTCCTTTCCTCCAGGGTATTGCTCAGTGGTTTTCCTCCTGGCGTCATTCCTTTGCCTTTTTTCCATCTCTGTCCTTGTGTACTTCCATTCTCTCTTCTTTGAGTCATTGCTTTCATCCATTCTTCTCTATCCTACCACCCTTCCTTCTGTCTTTCTTGTGTTCTGTATAGATGAATCTGGAAAAGTTTGGACTTTTTATGAGTAACGTGTTTTTACAGTAAAACATCCAGCAGCAAAAAGCTACCATGTCCAGCTATAAAGACAAAACCTCAGCATGTAAAACCCAAATCCCCTTCTGGGATTAAAAAACCCAAACAGATGACATTTTTGGAAAATGTCTGGTTGGGTGATGCACCCTGACCCATTTGCTCTCCTCCATCCTCCTCGTCTGCTTGATCCAGTGGTGATACAGGAGGATGTTATATCATGTTATATTTTTGGGTTCTGTATATGTCTGGGGCGAAGGAAGCAGAGGGAGTGGGGGGTGCATCTGAAACTGGAATGCTGGGTTATGTGGCTATGAGGTCATGGGAATGTTGGAGAATTTTAAACTGAGGGACAGATGTGAATTGCAAAATAAAAACAACGAAAAGCTTAAGGAGACCGACCAACGACGACGAAAACATGAAATCAACACAAGATTTCCTGTCACCAGTATCCAGACTGACTAATGGGATTTACAACCGTGACAACGCTGGGAGCTGGGTTGGCTTTTGAGGGTGTGGTCACCAACATGACACAGACAGGAAGAGGAAAATGAACTCACAGTGAACTGAATGTGATCTGGGCTTTTACCATCAGACAATACAAACTATTGTGCTCCTGCGCCTGTAGGGCCTCATCGTCGGCACAGCAGCCTCCTTCACTCCCACCATCGCCCCCCGAATCAATACGTCTCATCTGAGCTGTAAACATCTGACAACAGTGCTGCTTTTCAAGAGGTCACCCAGGCAAAATGTGTAAAAAAAAAAAAAAAAAAAATGAGGGATCGACTGATAAATATCTGCTGAAACATCCGGGACTCTGACAAACAAAACCGCCCTATCAGTTTCTGCAGGAATGCCTGGATTAAAGGTGTTATCCATCTTCAGAGTCATGCATCAACATTGATTTATAAGTTGATGCTAATGCTTCATTTTGGTAAATCTCCAATTCAAACTGGCTAAAATATGCCCTATTACTCATATTTTTACAAACATATTGTCAAGTAGCCGGTTGAAGCTACTCCACAATAAGTCAAGCAGCTGACCAAAAAACAGAGGGAAACTTTAAAAATAAAATAAAATAAAATCTGCACTAAGATTCACAAGAGATTAAAGAAAGTTTTATTCAGTTGCAAAGTTGGGTCGTGTTTGTTTTTCTTCTTCAATCTTGCCGTCCTTGACATTGCCTCAAAAATATATGCCTGACTATATTAGGAAAAATAACATTGTGTTACTACTGTGCAATTATGAAATGACAATAACCACTATTTTTTCCCCAAACAATGTGAATAGAAATTTGCATAAGAGGCTTAAACAAAAACTCTGCAGAATGTGCAATTTTATTTAGCCCATTAATTGATTATTCTGATGATTAATCAGATTTGTTTTTATAAAAGACATGCAGACAGGAGGGGGATTTTTTTATCTTTAATGTTAAATGCATATAATTGTACAGTTTTGGCTTAATTACTGCTCTGAGTACGTTATTTCAGCAAATTGCCTTTTTAGTCTGTACACTCCAGTTAATAATTATTAAATTGCTTGATTATTTAAGCAAACGATAAATCACAATTAATCGTCAATCATGATAAATCGTTTCGGCCCTGGGTGTGCTGTGGTGGTGCAGGGGTTAAGCACAGCCCACATATGGAGGAGGCCTTAGTCCTCGATGCAGTTGTCGCAGGTTCGATTCCCGGCCTTGGCGACCTTTGCTGCATGTCTTCCCTCTTCTCTCATTACCCACTTTCCTGTCAATTAACTATAAAATAAAGGCCATTAGAGCTAATAAAACCTTTAAAAAAACTTTCTAAATCGTTCCGGCACTTGTTGAAACGATGTCCTACAATTTGAAGAGATCAAAAGGAATGTCAAGTTTGTTGTAAAAATCAATTAAAATGCAGAATAAAGGCCTTTTTTTTAAGCTTTGCTTTTTAACATTTTCTTTAAGGTTAATATTAATATCTCATCTTGTTCTTGTGAAGTCAATGTTGCGTTTCATTTTGTAACTTTCAGGTACTGTTACACACCTGATAATGATCCTCATTTACTCTGTATGTTTTATAAGCCAAAATGATTATGTGCAACCCTTCTATGTTCGTCTCAGGTTCAGCAGGTTGACTTCACAACAGACACGTTCAGGTTCTCTGTATTTATTCTAACAAAAGAGAAAATCAGTCCAGCAGCTCCTGCCCCACAGTTACCGACGGCAACAGAAAAAAGGGGGAGGAGCTGTCAGTCACCGGTTACTATGGTAACCACCACCTGTCAAGAGCAGTATAACGAACTTAAAAAAAAAACCAATAATGTCTGAAGAAACAACTTCACTAAACAAATAAATTCAAAGAACAGATAAACACATTTTGACAAACTTCACATTTGTCAAATGTGTTAAAATAAACAGTCAGTGAGTCAGATAAGGTGAGGTTGATAGAAATATTTAGCCACTACATGGCATGGACCCCCGTTAGAGCACACCATTTTATTACACTGAGAAGACCAAGTTGACAGTGAGGAATGTATTTGCTGTCTGCTCTCCCTCACAGGTGTTTTGATCCATTACTTTGCATCGCCTGCCAACATGGCCTTGAGGCAGCAGTGAGAAACCCCACTTTGTGTGCATAACTGTCTTTTTACGTCATGGTGAGGCTTATGGGAAATATTCCTATGGACTCCCAGGAGTATCCGACTCTGCATGCGTATAACGCCTCGTTATATTTGTATGTCTGAGGAGGCAAAAATGTGGTACGTTTCGCGAAATCTCTCAACTCTTGAAAGCAACAACTTTCACTGAGGCGACTTCATACTTCATGATTTAAAAAAAAAAAAAAGAAGGGAAAAAAGGGAAATCTATCTTCTCCATTCCACTCCTGTCTGCCCTTTGACCTTTCTGAGGAAGTGTGACGCAGTTAGGCTCTATTGGGGGCTATTCAATGTTGAGGGGGGCAAATAAATGATCTTTCTCTGCCTGCTTCATGTTTAAACGCTCCAAGAAGCTACCCACCAGTTACAGAGCTGTGAAGAACCATTTGCTCCCCTTACAGATTAGAAGCATTTTCAAATCGGACTGATCCTATGTGAAATTGGTAATTTTAAGGCGTTCTGGTAAAATTCCAACTTTCTTCTGCTAATATAATGACTATATTCTGATAACTAACTAAGTTCTCCATTGTAAAACTCACAGAAGGAACGATTAAAATAAAGGTCAGTTTTTGAAAATGTTTTCTATCATTTGTATTATTTTTTTTAGAAAAAGAAGCAGGAAAGTATAATCTGGTATAAAAGAAATCTGAATTACATTTTTATGCCCTAATCGTACGTAATTACACAAACCCTGAGGCTTTCACAAGGTAGAAAACTGTCAAACACAACCACACAGGCAAACCCAAAATGATCTCAGTCACAGCGCCGCTGGCCAGTATGATCAGAACCGGTCCAACAGGAAAATGTCAGCTCCTCATCAGCCTGGTGTTGGCACTCAAATGCAAAATAACACCAGCACCCTGGAGCCTTCAGAGCCCCAGTTCATATTATGACAACAAACCTTTAAACATATTGCAATAATATTATAGGAGCCAAAGAGGTAGAGGTGATTATTTATTGTATCGTTTATCATTTATTGTGATAAATTCCTTATCATGGTAAGAATGTTATTGTTATGATAAATTCCAATTAATGTTTTAATAAAACTATTGTCAGGATTGTCAGTTTTACTGTTTTTTCACCGTTTATCCAATGAAAGCATCAATAAAGCTCAATAAATTTGAAAATATGATTAAATTCATTTTTGATTTACAGTTTTATGATATAAATCACACTTAGTTTTGTTAATGGTGTCCTAAATTAACGTCTTACAAATATGAATGCTTTTAAATAACAGTATTTGTGTTTGTGAAGCTATTATTGCCGACACATAGGCCTGTCACAGTAAGCAATAAATCATTTAATCACATGATAAATTAAAATGAGCCCAATAATTTTCAGTTGGAAAACAATCATTAGAGAAGCTCATGTTCAATATAGTTAAAAAGCTGGAATTTTGATAAACACTGCAAACATTTAATATAAATTAAAGTTTTTTTTTCTTTATTTTGAGTGGGTATAAGTACATTAACACAAAACTTTTTCTAGTTCCAGTGATAAATATTCTTCAGACGTCATTTTTTAAAATATGTATGTTTGAGTGGGCATAATTAATATACCATTATTATTGTTATATTAGTTGAAATTTGTCTCAATATGACAATATTTATTCTAATAATATTAGGAAAATTTGCTGTCCACCAAAATTTGCCATTATGTGGCACATAGTCTGTCATACAGTTACCTTAAAAAGCAGCATTAAACTGTTCTCATCGTCACTTATATCGTTATCAAAGTAGTAACACAAAATGACCGTGATAAAACTTCAAACCACATCGCCAACCCCTAAAAAGAGGCGTCTGGTTACGTGAGGTTGTATCTTTATTGCATGGTAAGACACACGTTGAGACTTTGATATAAAGCTGTAGCTACAGGAGAAGGTAAGTACAGAGTGGCTGTATCAGCTTGGCAAATACTTTCCACCTCAGTTGTTTTCCATATGAGGAGCTCTGACAACAAACAGGCGCAACTCCACTTTTACATCAAGGCATCAACTCCGGAACTGAGCCTTTAAAAGCTTTTCAAAGCGGCTATGTAACATACCGCACTAAAGGCAGGCCAATAAACAAGAAGAGTTGTTTTATCACTGACATATGTTTGAGTTTGTAGCTGAAAACTAAATGAAATCTTTCTGAATGGAAGGGATTCAACAGAGTGCAGTTAAGACATCAGAGACGAGACAGGATCCACTGTAACGCAGGAGAGATAAGGTATATGCGAACCAACTAAAGTGAGCAAACAACTGTTGTTTGGTCAACACTTGGTGACGCAATAACTCTGCACACTCACACACACACCATGCGCCGATCCACCCAGCGCACCAGCAGAGTGACTCAGTGCTGCAGCCGACATCACTTTGTTCCCTCTTCTGCATTTTTCGCACGTTTCCCCTTTCCACAATGGGCTGCTTCTAATAATAGAAAACACAAAGGCCAACTTGCCTCCTGCTTCATTCAGCTAAGCAGCATTGATGTTCCCGAACTACACACAGAAACACACGACTGCAGAGTAAGCCGACAACCTGCAACACCTGCATGATAGCTCAGCTAAACATGCCTCTAGATATGGAGATCCAGATATCCAAATGTTGCTGAGCTGTTTTTGGAGAAGCATGGTTGTCTTTATTTCTTTGAAGATGGACTCAAAGTGAACCGAGGCTGAAACCTGAGTGGTTTCACCCCAAATACCAGTATTGTGCCCGCCTTTAACCTCTGCATCAGTACACATAAAACCTTAAGAGCACAAAGTGAACGGGACGGCCGCATTACAGCATGAGCAACACGGGACAACACCAAGGTGACTCTGTTCAGCCCCACTGCACAATCTGAGTGGGCTGGAAATGGGAGATGTGGCTAAAAAAATAAATATCAATTGTTTTTATAATAGATTTTATTAGATTTTTTTTTGCTCAGTTTCTTTTCCAAAAAGGAAATTGCAGAAATCAAACATCCCTTCTCTGAGGTGAACAACAGAGTACTTGGGACAGGTTGCAAGAATGTTTGTTTATTTAGGAGAACAGTCATGATATTAGCAGAAAAAGATACATTTTTACCTGAAAAAAAAAGTTATTTAATGAGGGAAAAAAAGCTTTAATAGACACCAGAATTTTAAGTAACCAGTTCAGTTTCTGTTGATCTTTCTTCAAGAGATTCAGTCATTTGCACAATCGTTTTAAAGTTCTGCAAATTTGATGCCAAGTATTTAAATTATTCTTCATAAGATGAACATCTCGCATGTTAATTATTTTTTGTGTTGGTGTTCTCATAACTCAATGGTAAAATTATGACTTTATTCTAGTAATACTATAACTTTATTCTTATATATATATATATATATATAGCCCAGCCCTAACACTTCATTGTACAGTTGACCTAAATTCAAAGTCCAAATAAATAGAAGCTGTAAAACATGCCTGTCAAATATAGGCATTGGGTGTGTTGACATCACTCGAACTATGGAAACCAAAGGAGTGCACTGGTGGAGGAAATATATAGAGAGATTTTCCAAAAATGAAATCTTTAAAAACCAAAAATTTAATTAAATCAATTCAATTAATCACACGTGTTCTTGAACTGTTGAACAAGTACCACCTACAATTCTCAGGCTGCTTTTAGTGTTGCAACTAAATAATGCCAGAATTTGAGTAAGGTAAATGCAAGCATTAAATGTGATTCGGTGGAATTAGTTTGTAGTCGCACTAGTATGACTAGACATGGAAATGCTCTCCTGAATATGAACCATAAAATAGTTGTACTGGACTGAACCGACCCATGCAGTACTCGGGGTTTCCTCCAGAAAACATGCTAAGCCCGGTGGTAGGGGTGCTGTGTTTTTGTGTTAAAAAATGTTTGAGGTTGACAGGAAATTTGAAAATCTGCTTCCAACCAAGTCACCAGAGACTGTTTAACATGTCTTTATTAGCACTCAACGGTGTATATTTAAAAAAAATCTATAATAAATAAACATTTCTTAGGGTGGTGGTGATGTAAGTAAAGCCTGATGGCTTATAATACTCTGGGGGAGACCAAGAGTACTGGTCAGTAGAATTAAGTTTTATTAGTCAGGTGGCCATATTGGATTTTGAGATCAGGAGTGGGGAGAAAGCTCTTAAACTCCAACTTGAAATTTACATTTCTAGGGATATTTCTGGTAAATGTTCAATATTTAGACGCAATTTCCACAACAACAAAAATATACCATTGATACTGCAATGCACCTAAGCTAATAAGTCAGAACACAATAGAAAAGATGTGGTTTCAATTTATTTTTGCAATTTAAACCATTCAATTGAAGATGAAGCCAATTAATTGATCGTTTCATTTTTCTTAAAATCAAAAAGCTGCGAATCAGATGCTAGCTTCAGCCGGATGCCCATGCATGGAGGTCGCAGGACACTTAACCCTGTTGGTGTGAACTTACTTGGACCGAGTCGTTCGCCATGGCTGCTGTCCCTGTTGGGTCTTTTCTAGCCTCCACGCAGCTTCACAGAGATCCCGTGCACGTGTGAGGATTACAGACCCCCACGGTGTGACACGGCGTCTACTTTCCAAGACAATGAAGGGAGCAGCAGAGGAAGTACTGGCTGTTCGTCCCGCGAGTTTTTTTATCTGAAACTTTCTGCAATGTGAGCACACAAAGGCGAACAGTCAGGAGGTAATCCGCATTGTTGGCTCGCCTGGCCGCGCCTGAGCTGCTCCGTCCCGGTGGTGTTTGACCAGCGTTTAGCCGCCGCCACCTCACAAAAAAGAAAAACAAAAGCCCAAAAGCAACTGTCAGTGCGGGATTAAAAATAATTCACGTCACAAGATTAAAATCAAGCTTTTCAGCTCCAGACTCAATGTCCATCCTGTTTTTAACGTGTCTGCCATGCAACAGCTAGCTAGTGCCCCGAGAAAAGCCAGCTCTCCTCCAGTGAGGCGCATCCACAATGAAAGAAAAGCCTCCTTCCTCCTCCTGTTCTCCCGGTAACATCCGTGAAACACGCCTCAGTCTCCTGGATGTAGGATGTATCACATGCCTCCAAAGAAGAAGAGGGAAAAGGGGAAAGAAGCCGCCTGTCAGCCCCTTCACAAGCCTCTTACTCAAGCAAAAATTATGGGAAATAAAAAGCCAGAGTGTCGGTCAAATGTCACACGAGCTCCGGTTAAAGTCGGGCAGCACGGAGGGCGCTTTTCTTTGTTTTGGAGCGGGAGGACCCGAACTATGAGGCTCAACACTTTCCGACCTAACAGCAGCCTGTGAGCGACTGTGTGTGAGGAGGGCTGCAGTACAAACATGGAGCTAGCACACGCGCGCGCACTCCCGACGGTAGACTGAACCGTCCGGGCGCTGATTGGTCCAAAGAGGGATGGCGGGAACGCGCCCGGGTGTGTCAGGTGACCCGGAGGAGCGACCGTTGCCAACGGCAACCTTTATGTGAGCAACTGTTGAACGTGACAGGACAATCTAATGTTCAGCCATGAAATATGTACGGAAGAAGATTGCGGCCACTGCAAATAAAATAATTGTAACTTTTTTTCCTCGGAATTCTAACTTTTTTTGGACTAAAGTCAGAGTACCTTATTACCTTAATTTATTTATTTTTTTGTTTTTTGAGAATTTTTTTTCTCTCAGAAGTCTGATTCTTTCAGTTTTTTCTTCTTGGAATTCTAACTATTCCTGACAAAAGTCAGAATTCTGAGACTGAATTCAGAAATTTTTCTCAGAATTGTGACTATGGTCAAAAAAGTCTGAGATAAAAGTAGCATTTTTCTTGTTGCCCTAATCCTCTTTCATAAATGTACCAAGATCTACAAACTCCTGGGAAAATGTCTTTCTTCTTTTGTGCAGCATAAAAATAAGACAGAACCATTTTTCACTTTCAATGACACATAAACCCTGTACAGGTTCACTAAGATTAAAACATGCTAGTTTGAAGTAAAAAATAAACAAGTTAAAAAAAAGGTGCAAAAGGTGACCGACTGGTTTTCAAAGTCAATTAACTGTTTTTTAATAGGATAAATTAAGTTGAGGCAAAAAAAACACACACACACACAATTAAGCACAATAAATAATGCATATGTTGTAGCGATTAGTAAACCATTTGTGTTTGGTGTGGATGTGTATAGAAGAGTGGGTGTGTTTTTAAAAGCAAAACTTTATTTTAAACTTCTAAGCAGATACTGAAGATTTTGGGTCAAAACTGACTTGTAATTAACTTCATCCACCTTGACAAATATTTAACCCCAGAAGATGATTCTGTCACCTCCATGTTTTACTGTTTGGTGTTGATTTTGCAATATACAATGGTTGAAATTCAACCATTTATTCAGAAGTGGGAACTGGCAGCTAGGGAAGCCTATCATGTGTCAACATTGTGATACAAAAAGATGTAGTGACATTTCAAGGCCTGACTTCTCCTTTACAAAGACGCATGAGTGCCATGCAAACCAGGTTCTATTTTAATTCATTTAATTTTAATTTAGGTTCTCCAAAATATATTTCCTTTTTTATTATTATTACGTCAACTGGTTCAAAAATAATAAAAACCACACAATCATGTTTGCTGCAAGAAATCTCTCAAGGTTTGTTGGAATAAAATTGAGAACAGACTCAGCAACTGAAATAGCAAAACAGGGACTGAGGAAGGAGAAATTGCAGCTGCTGAAATTTAAATAAATGTAGGTGATGTGAATATACATTATATGATAGAATTTAGGTCAATGTTGAAAAGTAATGGACAGAAGTATAAACAAAATATTATAACTAAGCTAAAAAACCCAACTATAATCTGTGTTTCAGTCGCTGATAAAACTTTAATTCCTGTTCCAAACCAAATGAAATGACAAGAAAGCCTGATTGCAACATTTTCAGCATTTCTTATTTTAGAACAGGCATGTTGAATAAACTGATACTGCTGTTGATTTTGTTGATAAGTTTCTTGGAAATCATTTGAAATATCATTGAAAGGCCAAACCAGCCGCAGCAGGCTTGGCTTATTTAAAGTTTGCTGAAATCGTTTTGACTCACTGTGCAGTTGTTTACAGTCTGAGTAAAGGCTATAAATATTCTAAAATTACAATTATTTTCCATGTTCAGCAGATTTTTATAAATTTGCTTGTTTTTGCGCTAATTTATATGTTTGGTGTTGTTTGTCATTGTTTTACTTCTCCTTCCAGTTGCATGACTTCCCCAAATAAATTATTCCAAATAAATCTCACATTAAAAACTAATCAAATTGTAGTGCAAAGGAACAGTGGGGGAAACTTATGAAGCTCTGCTGAATATAGATTTTTGTCAATGTAAGACTGTCAAATTGAAAAATGATAGCTGAGGCAACAGATTAAATTGACACCAGTCAGAGTGCAGGAGGCAGATAAAGGAAGTGCCAGCAGTTTGAAATGGATGAAGTGAAGCACATTTGAATAACTGATTTGCAAAATGAAAATTGAGCAGGAGGGAAGCAGAAAGCAGAAACGGAGCAACCTGACACTCTGTTGTAAAAACACATCCTGCATACAGCTTAGCTTGGTTTTACAGACAGCAGATTAATTTATTACACTTTTGTTTTACATCNTTAGGAAATGTGAAACATAAAAGTATTAAAACACATATAAAGAGGAAGTTGTGATGTCAAAAAAAATCTGCCTCAGATTGCTGTTGGCGTGGTTCACAGAGCAGTGTTCATGTTTTATATGCGTAATGTGGCTCACTGCTCAGGGCGGCACAGACACGTGAGCGGCACAAAATAAGTTATCTGTCTGTTGTGCCCTGAAAAAGTGTTTTTACTGCTTATTCCACTAAGAAGAGGACAATTATGAAGTAATAATAGTAAAGTAAGTAATAAAAACAATTGAAGGTGTACTATAAAAATCTAAAAGGTGTTATTTTCCAATTAAAAATGAGTCCTCAAAGAAAAAGGTGAGAACATTTTCAACATTAGAAAGTGCCAGCAAAATAGTGCAGAAATCATAACTGTATCATTGAAAGTTTGAACTTCTTAAAAGCTTGGAACTAATATTATAGTAATTGTATTCTATAATCATATTTCATCTTATCAAAAGATTTCAAAATACAAGTGTTCAACAGTTAACCAAAGCCTGGATAAAATGATTTGATTGCATGAAAAAAAATATGACAACACAGCATGTGACATTTCTCTATCATTGGCAGGGTAATTTGCATGTAGTTCCCCTGCATTGTGCTCTGACTTATTTTTAAACTATGGAAGGGCCAAACTTTCTCGTTCAGGCGGATCTTCTGCTGTTTTACATTTCAGTTGGGACCTTTTTTCCTACCAGACAAGAATTTGTGTTACATTTTGATAAACAATCAGTCAAATTTAGTATTTTTGCCACCAGTGGCGCAAGGAAGAATATGAACACAGTAGTAAACTAAAGTATTCCCATCACATTAATCTTTTCACATTTTGCCATATCAGTGTACTTAAGTGCATCTTATTTAGATTTTATCCTTCTCACTTAAGGTCACCACGTCATACAGGATGAATGGTTTCCAGTTATTCTTTTGTTCTTGCAGAAAACATGTAGTAGACACAACAAACATGTGGAAAAAGATTGTCTGATCAGATGAGACCAAAACCAAGCCTTTCGGTATACAAACAAAACAATTCATGTATGGACAAATCCAGCCAAAATATGACAATCACTCCCTGAAATTGAGCAAAACACCATGACTTTGCATCAAAACAGTGCTCACACACACACACACACACACACACACACACATATATGTATATATATTGTAATGAAGAGAGCTTCATTACTGGGTCTATTTGTATTTAAGTCACTGTATAGCACTTTTTGCACTTTATTAACAAGCACTTTATTTAGCACTGCACTTTAAGCAGAGATTTGCACATAAACAACAATTTGCACACGAGAAGTTTTAATTGTATTTATTGAATATTTTAGTAATTAGCATGTAGCCTTTTGTTCTGGGCTCTGCACAGCTGCTCCTCATTGGAAAGTGAGGTGGTTGCCTGTAGAGGGAGGATTATTGCTACTCAGAGCAATGAGCTACTGGTGGGTAAAACTGAGCAAATGTTTGTGCATAATCTGTTAGGTGTGGAGTGCTGATATTGAGTGACTCACCTGTCTTTTCTGTGTCCTCTCCAGGGTGTTTGGACAAATACTACCCCGGGGGTCCAGACACCATTTATAGATTCCGGGAGAGGCCATTGAAAAGTGTGGGGAGATAATTGTTTATGGGTTTTTTGTGGTGTTTCATTTGGTGTAAGATAAAATATAAAATATTTATAAAAAGTAAATTTAAATGTTTATATTTAATAAAGTGTATTTTATTTAAATAGGTGGAGATTTGTTAAGTGAGATCCCCCTGTGAATTGGAGGTGGTTGGGTCCAACACAGCTGAGACTATTTAAGCCTGTAGTTTCACCTGTGTGAGGATTGATTGTTATTGAGTGTGTGTTGATGCTGTGAGGAGAATAAACCAACTGCTGTTTCCACACACACACACACACACACACACACACACACACACACACACACACACATATATATATAAATAAAAAGATGCTAATAAAAATTAGCATCTTTTTTAGCAGCAAATATTTCTTACATATCCAAGAACTGCAAGGTGCGTTCAGTGACAGTTACAACTGCTGGGACATACAAATGGCAGCAAATAAGCCACTTCTGCTAGGAAAGACCGATGTTCTGAAAAGAGCATGGAAACACAGAGGAAGAATACTTCAATAAGTGAACATAGGGGTTAACGGGATTTCATTATGCAGAATGATTTAAAAAATATTTATACATTTATAAATATTAACTTTTCACAAAACCTTTGTAGTGTTTTAGTGAATGTTTATTATACCACAGAAATATATTCCAATGTTCCAATGTATTCCAGCACCTCCCTCCAAAACATGTGATTTGTGCCACTTCCAAACATGGTACAAAATTTGATATGTATCTGATTGTCCTCAAAGCGTCCACAGTCAGAATGACCATGTTGCATTTTATCCAACTTTTATGTCATTGATGTGAGACATGCCTTCTGCATCAGAAGATGACACTTTGGACATTTGTTTTTTTTTTCTTTATCTTGTCGTGATCTTATGACAACCCCCATTACTAAACAACTTTGAAATTGATCCATAGACGGCAGCAGGGCCTCCATTATTACTTCTGTAAACAGTGAACATGGGCGTCTGTGAGGGTAGAGTGGTTGTCTTGCAATTGGAAGGTTGTAGGTTCAATTCCAGCTTCCTCCTACCATGTGTCAATGAGGCACTTAACCTCAAATTGCATATCAGTATATAAATGTTTGTGAGTGTGACTCTAGTGCAAAGTGCTTTGAGTGGTCAAAAATGATTGGAAAAGCACTATGTAAGTTCAGTCCATTTTGTGTGACATCTACATTCTTTATCTGTGTGAGTGGGTTGCTTTGGGGTCATAAACCGTTCATAAAAAAGTCTGATTGCGGTTGCATTTGATTAGTATGAACACACACACAGCCCCTCCCCCCCCCAATAATGAATTAAAAATTAAGGTGTTGCACTTTTAACTTCAGCCACATTGTGATCGGATCAAAGTTTTCATCTGGTAGATCAGGAGTCAGCAACCTGCTGCAGTGGAGCCTCAAGTGGCACTTTGACTCACTTGATATATTAAATTATAAAATAATTCCCTGTTTTATTATTATTATTATTATTTCTTTTTGTTTAGTCTTATTCTTTTGTACTACACTTCCATGAAAAAAATAAACAAAAATATATCTCTGGCCCTCTCCTAGACTCTCGGTAAATTTTGATCTAGAACCGTCATTGAAGAATTGACATTTGTAACTTCCAAGCTTTTAGCTATGCCCGTATTAAAATATATTCTAATGAATGATAATTAAACTAAGACAAATAATTGTGAATATCTAATAATTTAAAGTAAATAATGAAGTGTCGTTATTTATGATTAAAAACTTTGAAGTGCCGTCACCTTTGACCTTCGACCCGACGAAATGGAGGAAGAAGCTAGCAACGAACGTAACGTCACTTGACGATCTTGGAACCAACAGTTTACTTTGTGAATAGACACTTACTACACGTGTAATAGTGGTATAAAATATTTCTTAAATAGTTTTACAAATTAATCCGCCTAGTATACATTTATTGCATTGTTTGCGTTGCGTGCTTTTTTTCGTTTTTGTTGTTAGCAAACTAGCTAACGAGCTTGCTATCTTTAATTAGCACGAAGTCACAGAGGTTTAATTTTCGACAGAGTTTTTTGCTAACACCCGACAGACAGTATGATGGATAGCGAAGACGAGCTGGTGGTTCTGACGGACATCTCGTCTCCGTCCCTGGATGCGTTTAAAGACCTGCTACGGGAAGACGGGGGCGGAGAAGCGCCGGAGATCACGGAGGGACATCAAAACCCTGAGCTCCGAGGTTTGCTCACATCACCTGTAGAGCCACATGTTGTTGTTAATGCAGCTGTCATTTAAGGTGAAAAACGTTAAAAAAAAACTGTCCAGTTGTTTCTGTGTTCATAATAACTGTTAAAAATATTGGTAACTGTACAGTCTGCATACTTCAGAAAAACATAATAAGGCATAATGATAAGAAGAGTTGGGTAGAGTAGCCCCCAAAAGTTGTACTCGTCTGTAGCACTACTTCAGCATATTTTTACTCAAGTAAAAGTAAAAAAGTAAACACCCAAGAAATGACTGAAGTAAGAGTAAAGAAGTATTTGATGAAAAAGCTACTCAGGTACTAACTGATCAAAACATAAATCATTTAATATTTAAAAATGACATCAGATGAATCAAAATATACAGTTGTGTGGAAATGTTGGTATTTTAAAAGACCAAAATGAAAATAATTTATGTAACATAATTACAAAATCAGGCAAAAGAAAAAAAAACATTTCAGATTATTATTTTTTTCCAATAGAAAACTTTTACAAAAACTGCAAGTATGTTTATATCTGTCGATTTTTTTGTTGTTGCTTAAAACAAGCTCGTTTTTCATTCAGTGAAATTACTCACAATGGATATAGTATCCAGAAATTTTACTCGAGTAGCTATACTTTATAATAAAGTTACTCAGCTAAAGGTAAAAGGTACAGCACAGCACCTTTCACCTATTGTTGTCATGGTCATACCTTTTACCTCATGAACATGAGAATAGTTACAACTACAACAGAAGGCTAAAGGCTTGTGTTGTTATGTTTGAATGAAGGATCCAAGTAACAAGGGTAAACTTAGAGAGAAATGACTGCTGGAAGACAGAGAAAAAGGAGGAGGAGGAACAGAAGGAACCAGTCATATGAACAATGAGAATTATTATAAGTCCAGATCAATGAACAGTTGATATCCATTATTATTATTACAATAAAGCTGATAAAAAGGAGTTTAAAGACAATGAATCACACATCTGAAAACGCTATTTAAATTTTATTTAAACCAAAATATTAATGCCATAAATAAGAATGTATTTTTTATTTTGTATATTTTATTTGGCTCTCTTCTGTTTTGTAACAGCTTGCAAATAAAATGAGGTAGAATCACATCAGAAACTACACTGTGCTCTCTCAAAGATGTTGGAACATTAATAGTTCCCAAAAAGTAAATAAATGTCATAAATAATCTGTTTCCATGTAGAGGACGAGCCGCTGGCGCTGTTGGCTGACGTTGCTCTGGCGCCATCTTCTGGCAGGTCTGTGTCCTGCAGCTGCCCAGAGGTCAGCGGGGTGACAGGGAACTTGCATTCAATCCAGCTGCAACTCCAGTTCTTTTTGAGCAGAGTGGACAACTTGCAGGACAGCCTCGTTAGTGGGTAAGTGTTAGAGTGATGACGATGATAAACTGATTTAATTTGTCTAGTTTTCTCACTTCATTGGGTTTTTGTTCTGGCAGGAATAGCCATCTAGACAGAGAGGCTCTTGCTGCTGCAGTTTCCAGCCTGCTCTACACCTGTCAGCCTTATTTTAACCACCTGGAGTCCACAGGTCGGAGCACAGTGTCACTGTGCGCCCATAAGCCAGCTGAATTTTGTTCAAAAGTAAATGTTTCCTAGAAAATCCAAATCTTACATTGTGTTGCTATTGAGAACAGCATAATAATTTCAGTTTATTTGGTTATTTTTTTCTCTCTATGAACTGTGTTCACCTTCCATCCAGTCTGATTGAGCTTTAGCTATTTTGTAGATAAGTTATATACTACTTTGTGTTGGTCTTTTCCATTAAAAATCCAAATTAAGAACTGTTTTCTAGTCTCCTATGTGCAGGGCCGGCACAAGCCTTTTTGGAACCCTAAGTAGACTTTCATTTGGGGCCCCCCATATCACTAGATCAGTACCCGATGCTTCATCATGTATTGTATGTGTACCAACTACAAAAATAATATAGAAATTGTTTTAATACCATTTAGTTTGTATCATCTAATGTTTTCACCAAAAAATAAATAAAACAAACCAAAAAAAAAAAAACATTCCCGGTGGATCCTAAGCAGGCACTTAACTCAAACATGTGTTGGGCCGGCTCTGCCTATATTAGCAAATATTAAATAAATTTCCTCCAATTAAAGTGTCTACAATAATTTTTTAAATAAGAAATTTTAATTTAGTCAAATTGATCAATTAAGCTAGAAAAAATAAAATTGATTTAATAAAATGAATAATTAATAAATAATAAATAAAATTAATTAGTATAATTATATAATAATTATTATAGGTATTACTATATTCTAATTTAATTTACAATCAAACTATTGGCTATAATTAATAATTTATTACAATTAATTGGTCATTAATTGTAGTTAATAATAATTGCTAATAATAACATTATTATTAGTAATAATTATTGCAGTATTAATTATTGTAATAATTATTTGTAATGAATTATATTAATTTATTTATGATAATTTAATAAACTTGCAGCTCTGTGGATTAAAATCAGTCGTTTCAGAGGGAAACACGTTGACGTTGCAGCGCCGCTTTTTCTGCTTGCAGCTGTTGAGCTTCTCCCAGCAGCTGTGTGACAGGTTGGAGCAGCTGCTGCTGACCTACGCCAGCTATGATCTCATCAGTTTGGACGAGTCCGAACCCAACAGGTAGAGCTGAGATCTGCTTGATTTTCTATGTCTGTGACCATCTAACGCCATTTAACCCTTCGTGCTCCTTTGTCTGCCCCCCCTTCCAGCATATCTCACTTCTGCATTGGCCAGGTTCAGCTGGGCCAGATGAAGGTGACCACCTTCCGTTACTGCAAGCCGACACCATATCTGTCCCGCGTCGACACTGGAGTCTACAAACGCATGCGCTGGAATGTGCAGAGATTCCAAGAGGATCATAGGAGAGGAGAGGACAGCGAGGAAGAAGAAGAAGGAGAAGAAGAAGAAGGAGAAGAAGGAGAGATCCAGACTGACTAGTGAGTCTGGAGAGTTTATTTGATGTGTGTTTGTCACTTAAAGGAGACCTTTTATGCAAAATTCACATTTTGCTCATTTTTATTCTTCCATTTGGATCTCAACTGCTTCTAAAAAAAAAAAAAAAAAAAAAAAAAAAGAGCTCTTTCAAATACCACCTTATTGTTAAGTCACATTCCATTGGCCCTCCGCTGTTACCTAGCAACCTCAGCAGAGCCCAGTCGGTTACTTGGCAACCCAAGCAGAACTCCAGCCCAGGGGGCGTGGCCAGCAACTGTTTATTTGGATTTAAAGAGACAAGAGGCTCTAAAACAGCTGATTGTGCCAAAAATGTAATGAACATGTTTTTTTTAAGCCCATAAGCCAATCCTAACCTGTTCAAGAAAGTATAATAGATGACCTTTACTATGTGAGCTCTTCAAACTGCCTCTTTCAGCTACTTCCTGTGTTATGAGGACATCCTCAACACACATGCTGACCCAGACTCAGAGAACGAAGACGCCTCCAACGATAACGTGGTGAGGATGTGGTCCATCGGTCAGTGGGTGCAGGTGAAGCCAGAACGGACTACAGATGACATATACGACTGGTAAAGCTGAAATCCATCAGTATACTAATTTTTCTTCATGCTTACTTTGAGAATTTTTTTTAAGAAACCACAATTATTAAGCCGGGGTTCATTGAAATCATGGAAATGCTTGAATTTCAAGGTTTGGAAAGTGATTGATTTCTATATGAAATCCCTGTAAATGCATGACATTTTTGTAAAAAAGTGCAATCTAACGTCTGATAAAAAGCTTGAATTTGGAAAATGTTATTTACGGTTCAACTGGGTGCATTTTTTCTCAGTGTCTAAAGTTAAATCATGCTAAGCTTTTATTGATTAAGTTAAAATGATGTAAATTATATTTTGTATATTGTGTTTAAGCATTTGATTGGAGCTTTAAGGTACTTTTGCCCTAACACAGTTTATTTGGATTGTTCCAAAGTAATGAATATTTACCATTTCTAATGACCTCAATTACTTATTAATGTGTGATTAAAACAAAAGTTTCTTATATTTTATATGTTAAACAACATCATTGAAACTGTGTAGGGAATTGAAACGGTTTCTTTTTGTATTCTTTTATTGTTTTAATCTCCAACGTGCTTGAAAACTTACCTTGAAAATGCCTGAAAAATCCTAGATTTTTACTGAGGGAAAAGCGTGTGAACCCAGTACGTCTGTGTTTCGCGACGTCTCGCTCTGGTTTCGTTCCAGGATCTTGTGCGAAGTCCCCGAGGCCAGCTATCGCAGGCTGCTGTTCCTGGGCCGCAACGAGCCGTCCAGCTGCACGGCGACGGACTATCTGCAGCAGCTGCTGCTGACGTGCCACGCTGACTGAGCTCTGGCCTGCAGGAGGAGCGCACACACACACGTTAGTTAATGCACGGCAGCAGCTGCTGCTGCTGCCTGGAGAAAACCTGGAGTGTCAGGATGTAGCTTTGAAGCCATCAGGCTAAACTGATACTCGGTTCTGATCAGAAGTTTCATCTGAATAGCATGACAATTTTGGGCTTGGAAATAAAGATTTGAAAGGATTTTCCTTTCCCTTGATTGAAGATACATCTTAAAGGATTTTTAAACACTAACCAACATTTGGTGGAAATATATCTATATGTAAAATATAGATGTATATTGTTTTTGTAGCTGTTCAGATTGGCCCTGGCTTCATTGTTTGGTTTTCTGGAGAGGGCTCAGGTTTTAATAATTTCACTGCAAAAACACAAACTCAAAGTATTTCTAGTGAAAATGTCTTAGTTCACTTGAAATAAGACAAAACTAACTTACAAGCAACTTTTAAGCAAGTGATAGGAGTTTAAGTCAACAATTCCTTAATATTGATGAAAAAGTTCCAGATTATTTCACTTATAACATTTTTATGAGTAAAATAACCTGCCAGTGGAACTAGTACTTTCTTATATTCAATATTGATGAATTTGTGACTTAAAAAAGCTAATATCTTGCTGAAAAGTTACTTTGAGTTAGTTTCCTCTTATCTCAAGGGCACTGAGACTAGACGAAAAAATACTTGGTAAGATTTTGTGTTTTTGTCGTGTTTCAGAATTTTTTATGATGTTGAGGCCTGAAGTGTTTATGAAGCTTAATATTAGTCGGATAAAATCCTTACCAAACCAGTTTTAATGTTTTGGGGATCTTTGTTCTGCCGACACACTCAGCGTTGATCATTTAGCTGCGGATAAGAAGGAAGGTTGAAGTCGTCCTCTTCATTTTTTCCTCCATGTTGTGCCATCAGAACCCTCAGCACGATGCTGACATCCATTTAGGTTGTTTTGTAATTTTTTCTAACCTGGGAAAGTTAAAAAGCAGCACCAATGTTTAGAGAATGTAAATTTCTTTTTACGAATGTTTTTTACTGCACATGTTTGCTGCCAATCCTGTTCTTTATGGATTTGTAAAAGTATAACTTTTCTCTGTAGATTGTTTTTAAGAGTTGCTGTTTGGTGCAAATAAATCCAGGCATGTTATTAAAAAAAAAAAAGTATTTTATTTACATGAAACATTGCATTGAAATGATTACAATCACAAATTTTCTCAAAAACAAAACGGAAAATATCACAATTTAAACGAGCTGCCATTGTTTTGGAGGAAATTGTCCCGTTTGCTTCACTTCAACAGGTTGGTTTTAATAACAAACAGGCCAGATTTGATGTTTTAATAAATTAACATCTGAGTGAAGAAAATAACTCTGATCCTGAGAAACGACTGCAGTCCTTTTCGGGCCACTTCTGTTTTCCTTGAAATATTAAAAACTCATCGCTTCTACATGGACAAGGGAAGGCAATTTAAGTATAAAGAATAAACACCTATAAATCATTTTAGTAGCTACTCAGTAAAATCTATATAGAACTCTGCTGCTATACTTCTAAAACTCTGACGTAGAAAAGTAAAGTAGACTCTGCTCAATACAGTGATCAGTCTTTAAACGGCACAACTACAAACGCTACACAAACCTGGTTGAGCATCTTGGATCAGGAGTCTGCAACCTTTACAAAATTAAGAGCCGCAAATGTAACAAAACCTTCAAAAAACTAAAAGTTTTTCAGAAATGAAAATTTAAAACTTCGCCTTTTTATTTCTGTGTTCAGATTTTAAAATAAAACATTTGCAAAAAATAAGGTGGATACATTTCCTTATGCAAGATGTTGATATAATCTTTTAGTGCTACTAAAACTTTTTAATCAACATTCAATAATTATTGACTTAAAACAAGCTGCTGAATCTGGTTGAAAAGTTACTTTTGTCTTATTTCAAATGTGCAGAGAAGTTTTCACTAAAACCCAGACCTGTTACAATCCTGCTAAATAAGACTTATTGGAGCCGCATATGTTAAATGCCCCTTTTTTAAAAAAAAAGAAAAAATATAAGACAACTTAAAACTTTTGGTAAGCGTCTACTTAAGGAAATTTGTTGCCATTTTTAAAGATCCTGGTTTTATTTCTGTTTTTAGAGCTTAAAGAAAACATTTGCATAAAAGAAACTTCTGGAAACTGAACATGATTTCAAACTTATTGACAGAAATAATAGATCTAAAACAATATCACAATATTTTAATGCCATTTTACTGTGGAAAATCAATTTATTACATAAAAAAAACTGTTGAAATCAATGCAAGCCAGGTTTTTTAAGAGCTGTTGAAGTCTAAAAGCGCTCTAGGTTGCAGACTCCAGTCTTAGACGGATATGAAACAGAGAAAACTGAAAATGTTTGAAAGCTACTAAATTTGACGTTTCTGTGTCTGCTGCCAAGAACCAACAGGAGAAAAGGAGCCGCAGCACGTCTGATATTAGAGATGCATCAGATTTAATGTAAACTGGGTAACTTTTCCTGAACTGGTCTGATTTGTGATCGACAGGTCTGGATTTAGATCTCCCACCTTTTTTGCTCCCTAAACACAACAACAAATTAGAGATAATCCAATATTTCCCAACTTTTCAGTGAGATCCAAAACTACTTCTATCAAAGATCCTTCAGCATATTAGTGACATTTTATCCCCAGAGGGGGAAAAAAAAAGAAAAGAAATAAAGAAAGCTGGAAATGGTTTTTATCCAGTTAAAGTCAAATCAGTGCATTTCTAAGTTCCAGGTTTAACATGAGCACAGACTGACAGACACGCAACAGGACAGTCCAACATGGAGAGACAAACGGCTGCACAGGCCATGCAGCTTTTCACAGTTTTAACAACAATCAGAAGACTCGGAAAGTTTCGGCTCATCTTCACAGCAAAAGCTGTAAAAAAAAAACAAAAAAACAAAACAAATCTGGAAAACTTTCCTGAACATGAGGAGTGCATCAAGCTTTTAAACGACGACGACGAGCCGTTTGTGCTTCGTTTCTGGAAGAGATCCAATCACTGCAAAAACGCAAAATATTCTGACAGTACAAAGTATTTTTGTCTGCTTTCTTGTGCAAATATCTTAGTGTACTTTTAATACAAAACTAAACTGACTTACAAGTTAACAAAAGTAACATTTAAGCAAGATACAGGTTGTTGTAAGGCAATAATTCCTTAATGTTGATGAAAAAGTAGCAGCTCTACTGTTAGATTATTTAACTTATAACATGGGGAAAATATCTTATAAGTGAAATAATCTGCCAGTGGAAGTAGTACTTTCATAAAACTAATATTAAGGAATTATTTGCTTAAAACTAACTCCTATGTTGCTGAAAAGTTATTTGTATGTTAATTTGCACCATGTGCTGAAATCTCCAAGTTGAAAATACTTGGGGCCACAATTTGTATATTTTTCCCAGTTAAAACCAGAAAATAATTTTATTGTGAAGTTTTTCCTTTTTACCTGCTCTGAAAGATTAACATGTAATATTCTACATATGAAAAGTCATTAAAAGTGACTCAAAGTTGGACAGTTTCCTAAATTGTTGGTCAAGATGTCATTTTTTAGTTTATTCCAAACATGAGAACAGTCTTTGACAATACTTGACTGGATTTAGTTTATTTTAATTATTTGATGAAACTAAATCTATTTTTGAGTAAAACGTCATTGGGAGATTTGTGGCCCTACTTACTATGAACAATAAAAACAACATGGCTAATAAAAGAAAAAACACTTGATTTGTGTCTAAAACTATTTAAGATGTAAATTGATCATCAAAAATCTCATAAAAAAGAAAAAGTCTCCCTCTGTGTCGGCTCCTTTTGCTGATATTTCTAGGCTGCATCCAGGACCACTCCTAACTACTCAACGGGCCGCAAACGGCCCCTGGACCGCACTGTTGACACCCCTTCACAAGAAACGAGACAAAAACACTTTGGTAAGATGTTGTGTTTTTGCAGTGCTCTGAAAGGTCAGGCTAAGGTCGTCTCATCCACCAGTTTTCTTTTTCAAACCAGAGCAGCACAATAAAAAATACAACCTTTTCAAAATCAACTTCAAATTGCATTTAAACAGTAACGTATTTGAAAACGGAAGGATTAAGGCCTTATCAGAGCCGCGCTCCAGTGTTTCATCAAAAAGCTCATAAGCAGAGTGAGATCAAACGTTTTCTTTAATCTAAAAAATAAACTTCACCAGTCGGCTGTGATCAACAGGAAGTCCCTTATACTCACCTGATTTGGTCTGAAATATTTATATATATTTATATTACTTCAAGAGTTTAAGTGCAATCTGCTAGAAGACCAGTAAACTAAGGATTCAAACAGTCTCGCCTTTCATTTGATGAGGAACCGAACCGGTCGGCTCGGTTCGGTCGTATCCAGTGTCGGTGAGCAACACCTTCCTATTGTGACCTCACGACCCGATGCGTGCGAGGCATCCAGTGTGAAGGCGAGCGACTGGCGCCATGATGCGTTCGTGTGCGCTCAGATTTCTGTGGGAAACATGAAGCCCGACGAGTTGGACACTACGAGCAGAGGCAGTTTGTGGAGCTGAAGGAATCACTTCTAGAGCCGAGTTGCTGTCTGTTCACATCAAATATGAAGCTTTCGATTAAAAAAAATGAACCCAAACTTGATAGATTTTTATATCGTGAAATCTGCCAACAGTTTTGACTCTTTTTTTTTTTCTCCAAGAGTTGAATCACCACCTACACTGCAAAAACTAAATAATTTAACCAAGTACTTTTGGTCTAATTTCTAATGCAAATTTCTCACGTGAAACAAGACAAATCTATCAAGTAACATTTCAGCAAGATAATTAATTTAATATTGATGGAAAAAGTTCTAGTTCCACTTATAACATGGGAAAATGTCTTGGTACAAGTGAAATGATCTGCCAATGGAACTAGTACTTTTTCATCAATATTAAGGAATTATCGACTTAAAACAAACTCCCATGTTTTTTGCGAGTTAGTTTTGTCTTATTCCAAGTTTACTAAGATATTTGCATTAAAACCAGAGCAGAGTACTTGGTAATGTTTCGTGTTTTTGCAGCGCAAGAGCCTTTATTAGGGGGAGGAAAACCCCAATCCCATCCACAGTGGGCCTAATCCAGGATTAGCTGACAGCAGCTGAACGCCGCTGCTGTTTGACAGGTGTTGTGGTTTTTACGATGCCTTTAAGTGCCTTTGTACATCTACACACCTGTTTGGATCGGAAGCTCTCAACAGGCAGAAAGTGGTTAAAAAAGGGACAGATTTTTTTTTTTAAGTGTCACTATAATTAACTTATACAAGAAATAAAGGCCAAGTAGAAAAATGTTTACACTTTTTTTTTACTCTTTTGGGTAATTTTTTGCTGAATAAAAGTCAGATTTGCTCTCAGGTGGAGTCTGGTCTCCAGTTTTTGTAATTTTTCACCATCAAAACCTTTAAATCCAAACTGTGAGAAAACAAACACTTGTCATTCACTGCAAAAACAAAATCTGAATCAGTTTTGTCTGGTTTTTAGTGCAAATTTCTCATTAAACTTGTAATAAGACAAATAAAACTTTCAAGTAACTTTTTAGAAAGAATTAGGAGCTTGTTTTCAGCCAGTAATTGTTGATTATTTAATAAATTCTACTGGCAGATTATCTAACCTACGATGTGAGAAAAATGTCTTGTTATAAATGAAAAAAAAATCTGCCGGCAGAATTAGTACTTTTTATAAAGATTCAAGAATTATTGACTATAGTTTAGATTACTAAAAAGTTACTTGTTATCCGTCTTATTAGAAGTATCAAACTGCATTTGCCCCAGAAATTAGATCAGGAATCTGCAACATTTACAACCTTAAGAGCCAAATTTACCTTTAGTTAGGATAAATAAGAGCCACAAATATTACATGATTTTAAAAGAAGAAAGAAATTTTTTTATATAAATATCCAATCCATATTTGTAATTTAAAATAAACTTCATTTTATTTTTTTAGTTTTAAAATAAAAAGAGAGAAAAGAAAATCGATACGTTTCCTTCTGTGGGATTGTTAAATTTATAGAAAATGAAAAACAAAACATGATTTGCAACTTAAAAATATAATACATCTAAAACAATCACTGGTATTTTTAGTGTCAAGTTGTTGGAAATTAATTCACTACATGAAAACAGCTGTTTAAACCAACATTTGTGATTAAATTTATATTTTAATCTATTAGTTGGTTCTTTATTAATTTAAGAGATTTATTAAGAGCCACTGTTGAAGGTCCAAAGTTGCAGATGCCTGAACTAGACAAATACTGGGTAAGATTTTGGTTTTTGCAGTGCATCTCCACAACTACCCCTTAAAGCTGCAGTATGTAACTTTCATAAAAAAAAAAATTAAAAAAAAGTTTTTACATATTTGTTAAAACTTTCACTGATGGTGTGAGATTCAAAAAGTAAAAAAAAAAAAGAAAAAAAAAGAATAAACTGCTTTTCCTTCTCCCAATGCCAACTAGAAAACCAGTCAGGACCAGGTGCAGGGTCTTAGTACTGTCAATCAAGCTTGTGTACATGCCATTTATATTCTCCCCCCTTTCCTCTCTGTTATACTGCAGTTGCTTCACCACAACAAATCCTGTCATGAATGCTCACACTGGTGGATGAATGATTTTCCTGGAATGTTAAGTTGTTTCTTAGCCTTCAATACATTTAGCAGCACACACATCAGGTAGATTGACAGCACCAGGACCCTCCTCCTGGCTCTGATTGGTTGTTATTTTCACAGATTATCCGTCTCATATTACACCATCATGATGTCTGAATAGCTTTAATAAATATGTAAAAACATTCACACAGCCTCAGTGATGCGTCTCCAGCTCCACCACCGTCCACTCGCCCTGCGGCGAGCTGCCGGTGGCCTCGGGGGAGAAGCTGCTGACGGAGGTGACTGTGGCAGACGGAGGGGTGAGCGGGGGCAGCAGGCTGGGCCAGAGGCTGCTCTCCAGGGGGCTCAGGGTGCCCCCCGCCCCTCCAGGCAGCAGCAGCAGGGAGGAGCACCCGTCCCCGTTCAGCAGCAGCGTCTGGTTGATCAGCTGCTGGACGATGTCCACCTTCTTCCCCCAGTCCAGGTCGAGGGGCGGCGGTTGCTCCGGAGACGGTCGGTCAGAGTCGCAGCTGGGACACATCTGTTCGTGTGGATCCGGTCCAGGTTGGGTCGGGTCTGCATCCGGGTTCTGCTCCGGCGTTTCTTCGTCTTCGCTGCTCTCCAAGGCTTCATAAATGGTGCAGAGTCCAGATGAAGGGGACAGCAGTGCAGTCTGGGATTTGTTGGATTGCTGTAGCTCTTGCTGCCACTGCATGATCTGCTGTCTCTGCTGCAGCTCCTGTTGTTGCTGCTGCAGCTGCAGTTCCAGATCTCTCCTCTGCTGCAGCAGCTCCTCCTCTTCATCCTCTTCCCTCCTCCTCCTCTCCTCATCTGCCTTATTCCTCTTTATTTCTTCTTCTGCCTCGTCTTTCTTCCCCCTCTGCTCCTCCTCCACCCTCCTCTTCCTCTCCTGCTCGGCCTCCTCCAGCGGCCGACTCTGCTGCGCCCGGCGCTGCTGCAGCTCCAGCAGCTGCCTCTGGTGCTGCTCCAGCCTGCGGAGCTGCGGGCTCAGCGCCTGCTGCCCGAGGTTCCGGGGCGGCAGGTCGGTGCAGGTCAGCTTGGGCGAAGCGGCGGCGCTGATGACGGGTTTGACGAGGTCGCAGAAAGTTCTGGGGTAGGATGAGTGATCGCGGCGGTGAGGGTGTGGGATCGCCACGAAGCCTGTTGGTGACAGGAAGCAGAAAACGCCTCAGAGACGGAGCGCAACGACCGAAAAATGTGTTTTTATCAGTAATCCAGTTCAAAAAGTCAAACTGTTTCATAACAGGGAACAAAATGATTGTTGGTTCTCAAATTCACCATCTCGGAAAACAATACACTGCAAAAACAAAAAGATCTTAAGAATTTTTAGTTGATATTACAATTATTTTTAGTACACTTAAGACAAAAATGTAAAAGTTTTTCAGCAAGAGAGCTTTATTATTAAAAACAGTTTTTAAAAATACTAGTTCCACCATCAGCTTATTTAAATTAAAATAAGAAAAATATCTTCTTATAAGCTACATAATCTGTCAGTGGAACTAGTCATTTTTAAAAATATTCAAGATCAAGACAAGCTGAAAACTTACCTTGAAGTTATTTTTGTTCTAAATCAAATGTACTAAAACGTTTGCAGTACAAACTAGACAAAAAACTTGGTAAAATTTTGCATTTTTGCGAGACAAACACTGAAAACCTCACCAAGTATTTTTATCTAGTTTCTAGTGCAAATATGTTAGTATTAAGACAAAAATAAGTTCAAAATAATATATAAGAGCTTATTTTGAATGAATAATTCCTTTATTTCACTTTGACATTTTTTAAATGTTATAAGTGAAATGATCATCCAATGGAAAATATTCATTAATATTAAGGAATTTACGTAAAACAAGCTTGCAAATTACTTGTTAGTTTTGTCTCATTTCAAGTGTACCATTTGTCTAGAATCTAGACAAATAGTAGGATTGTGCTTTTGCAGT
Source organism: Poecilia latipinna (assembly GCF_001443285.1). NCBI lineage: Eukaryota > Metazoa > Chordata > Actinopteri > Cyprinodontiformes > Poeciliidae > Poecilia > Poecilia latipinna. The sequence continues at coordinate 2,465 of NW_015112641.1, read as the reverse complement.
GTGCACATGGTTCTTTACACTGCAAAAACTTAAATATATTAGTACAATAGAAAACGCAAAACAACATTTCTGGATTTTTTCACTTGTATGTTTCCAATCTAAGTGAAAATCTAGGAACTTTTAGTCTTAAAAGAAGCTTGTATGTCTTGCTGTGAAGTTGCTTGCAAGTTATTTTTTGTCTCGTTTCAAATGCAACATATTTGAAACTAGAAACTACACAAATATAGTTGGAAAGATTGTGTTTTTACAGTGTACCATTACTATGAAGCATGGTGGTGGCAGAGTAATCCTCTGAGGTAAACATGATGAGTTTCACTTTTTGAACTAAATTGCTGAAATAAATTATTTATAGAGAAACATCTGTTGAGCAGCACAGAGACAGACCACAGCTGTGAGGAGCAGCAGAAGGATGCACTGCAAAAACAAAATGTTACCAAGAATTCTTGTCAAGTTTCCAGTGCAAATATGTTTAAAATAAGACAAATAACTTTGTTTTCAGCAAGATAAATGTTTAAATTGATAAGTCTTTAATAGACAAAAGTATTAGATCCACTAGTAGATTTTTTCACTTAAAAAAATCTGCCAGTACTTTTTTTTTTAACCTATATTAGATTATATATATATATATATATATATATTTTTTTTTTTTACAGAAAACAAGCTTATGTATCTTGCTGGAAAGTTACTTTAGGTGCACTTACATATTTGCAGATGAAACTAGACAAAAATACTGGGTAACATTTGTGTTTTTGCAGTGTGTGTGAAATAAAGAAGGTCGGTCCTCATACCAGAGGAAAAAGTGAAAGGATTGTGAAGCCAAGCTCAAGAGTTTTTCCGTTTGCCTACAGCCCCAAAACAACCAGCAGTAACCGTTTTATTTTCTTACTTATATAAACAGAAAACTGTATTTTTGTGCAGCAGTGGCAGAACAGGCTCATTATTTACTCAGAGAGCCAGAGTGAGGTGATTGGGGGGTGGTCAAGTGTTGGGAAATTTGTGCAGAGAGCAAAAGTGCAAACCCATTTTCTTTTCTCAGAAATGAGACCCAGAAAAGAAAGACTTTAGTGCAAAAAAAGAAGCCAAACTTCCTGTATATGCAATCAGCCCGGTGAGACGTGGACACCCACAGAGACGCTCTCAACGAGCTCAACAACAAATCACCAGTGTATAAAGTTCAGTTAGTCCACCTCGGATGCATGCAAAAGCTCCCCCATGCATTGACAGACATACAGGGAAGCACAAACAGCTTGGCTTCAGCTGGGAAACGCTCACAGCTGGATTTCATTTCTGCACACAAAGCCCCAGAGCCGAGCTATTTGGCTGACCCTGAACGCATCATCCCATCAACATGAGGCGCAACTCGTTGTGCAGCGGTGACATGCAGAAGCTCAGTGCAGCAAAACAAACAAACCAACCAACAAGGAGGCATAACAGCAACAGACCCAAAGGGAGGGAAATTACAGTTCTGGAGTTCTGTAACGTAGCCGGGCGGATCCTGAGGCGACCCGGTCCGGTGGAGCGAACCGTCAGGCGCGTTCTTCTGGTCGCAGATCGATGGCGTCTTTGTTGTGGTCAAAGGTTTTGATCTTCAAGGTTTTACAGGAAAGTCACAACTTGTGGAAATGAACATGAATACAAGTCGACATGCAGCAGCAGCATTTGTTCAAGATGTTTTATTCAGCAGAGGATATTTTAATTTACTTATTGCAGAAATGCTTTTTACATAGAAAACCGTTCAGGCATCAACAGGTGAAGAGTTTTCATGTAGGAAATGCCAAACCAAACGTGTAACTTAACCTAGTCGGTTTAAATTCTGTAAAAATCACCTTTTGCTTCAATGCACTGACGTTAAGAAGAGACGATTTTCACGTTAGACGCATCAAAAAATGATTGAGCATAAACTAAAGGATTAGTTAGCATTTTAAAGTTTACATTTTTATTTGAATTCACTTGAATGTTTTAATGTGTTTCTAATATTGCATAAAAAGGCTTAAGTGTGAATGTGACTACACACTGCTGGTCAGCTGGCTGATATAATACCTCAGCACTTTTCCCTTGCAAGACCAACATACGTGGTTTTTAGTGAACAATGGCATAGAAAATAACCATTATTAATAATTATATATAATGTCTATATATATATTATATAATATACATAGAATTAGCAAGAATAAATATTATAATAATAATTAATAAGACAAATGTGCAAAACCCCTTTTTTCAGTTTTGGATTTACAAGATAAAAGAAATGCGACATGCATTTAAAAATTATGTCTCGTGTTCTCTTTTTAATATTTCATTTTGTCCTGCAGGTACTTTTAAGTTAAAGATTTTGGACCATGTAAACTAAACTAAATAAAAGCATGTGATTATTTTAAAGATTTGGTTCCGAAATACTTTGATTCTGTTGCATTTTCACTTCATCAACAAACCTCGATGATCCCACACAAACAAATTCCTGCAGT